>NC_056744.1:1642301535-1642344035 GCF_019279795.1 Protopterus annectens | reverse complement strand
ACACATGGCACATAAGCACTGCAAATTAAACTTGTATCTCTACAAGATATTGCAGTAGTCTGTTAAGTTTGTACATCAATAAAAAGGTGTCTAAAGCAGAGTTTTCAATAACAGGGGAGGGGGTTGACATAATGATTAAGGTCTTTACCTCATGGGTACAAGGCACAAAGTTTAATTCTAACTTCAAGTTATTAGCCAAGCTTAACAAATAACTATTCAGGACAGTTAGCCCAGTACTGACCTCTGAATGTGTTATATGTTATTGAAGGTCATACCATACTAAGAGTTATAAGGAACCTTCACTGTGGATTTTTTTTCAAAAGTATCTTAAATGCCATCTTTTCAGGGATGTATTTTAAAAGCATGAGGGTAGCTTGTCTTAGGATTTACTAACATGATGGATAGCAAAACTGTGGGCTGAACTTTTTGTAGGCTGACTGCTAAGGGGTGATGGGACTACACTGAGCCACTTAAAACAATTTTGCTCTGATCCTTTCCTATATAATCCCGGAGACTTTTGGTGTGGAGGGTAGTTCCATTTTTATTTATATATTACCATATATTCACCCAATAAATGAGCTGGTTTATTGTCCCTTTTCCGCTATACCCGAGATCAAACAAGAGAAAATACGTTAAGACTCTTACTAATCAGAAATATTGTATACAGAACAAGTAAATGGTAACATTCAGAACATTATGATATATTCAATGCAGATAGGGTATGATCAGAAAATCCATTCAGAATGCTTTGAGAGATGTACAAATTAAAAAAAAAAACTACCAGCCAAAATATACATAAAATACATTGTGATCATGCATAAAAATACACTAACAAGTACTCATATATACATAAGAAATATAGATGTATAAAATGCCATGTTATGAGACTAAAAAAAGTTTCCTAAATGTATTCTATTATCTGTTATATGGGATGATAAATTAACTAACCAATGTTGTGGTAGCAGTTGCAGGTAGATTCTGTAAAGAGATGCTCCTTACGTGGGGGAAGTTTGGTATAATAGTATTTACCGCACAGACACAAGGTACAGAATTTGATTCTCACCTTTGACAGGGAAACTGACTGGGCTTAAATGGCCCACAAGGGCAGCTAACCCAGCACTTGCTTATGAACCTATCTGTGGGTGGGTTTGGCATAATGATTAATGTCTTCACCTTATAGGCATAAAGTACAGGGTTTGATTCTGATTTCAGGTTATTAACTAAGCTTAAAATGGCCTCGTCAGGGCAATTAGCCTAGTATTCACCTAACTGTATCTTTGAAGCTTTTAATGGTTTCAAGGTCTTTATGTCAGTAGACAGGTGGTTCCAGGTAGCAGAACCTAATCTAGAGAAGGATGACTTATATATGACATTTCTAAATGGAGGTTGTACCAGGGTAAAATTGTTCTTCTGTGTATTTCTGGGTTCATAGAAGTTATCTTGTAAAGGTAGTTTCACTCTTAGAGAGGAGAAGTGATTATGCTTTATAATCTTGTAAATTAGAGTACTTAGAAGAAATGTGGCCCTATGAAGCACTGAAAGCCATTTGAATTTTTTGTAGCATATTGCAATGGTGCATCGGGGAGGGTCTGTTAAAAGAATGCGACTGCAGATGTTCTTAGCAGTCTGTATTCTGTGAGTATTGGGGGCATAATGCATAACGAGAAAAGGATAGCCCTATTTCAATTTGAATATTAAAATATTTTTATCAGTTGTTCTGTAAGCAGTGGGTGAGAGGAAGTGACCAATCTTGTAATGTAGCTGTAATTGAGAAAGGACATTAATTGTTACAATATCTGTATGTAGGATAAAGGAGAGAAAAGGGTCAAGTATAAAGGCCATACACCTCTGTTCAGTGACATTGCTAGGGGTGGATCAGCTGCATAACTGAGTGAAGTTGTCCTGTATCTTGATTTGCAGGTCACAGTGGCTAGTACTGGTTTGTAGGAGCAGCAAATCATCTGCATACATTTTTAATTTAAGATTTGGTAGTTCTAGAAAGAAGGTCATTGTCAATGAGTAAGGAGAGCAGAGAACCTGGCACAGAACATTCAGGTACACCTATGTTACGTGTATCAGCAGTAGAGGATGACATGTTACTATAGATGTGGAACTTTCTGTCTCTCGGATAGTTGCGAAACTGATAGTTATGAAACCAATGAATAGTGTTATCACCAAAGCCAAGTCTTTTCAGTTTATTGAGAAGAAAGCTATGGTTGACTGTTTCAAATGCCCTAGTCATGTCAGCAAAGAAAGCCACAGAAATTAGCCCATTATTCAGGTCATGATAAATGGTATCAGGGCCATTACCAGGGCAGTGAAGGCTCTAAAAGCATTGTGAAAGCCTTGTTAAGAATTTTCATTATTTCCAAAACGGATTGGGTCTAGACCAGTTTGCTTCTTGTTTCTGTCTAAAGAACAGGGCTTTTACAGTACTGGTTACAATGCTTGTTTTTTTCCTTAGATTCAGAAAAGTTTGGTATAGCTCAGTACTATGAAGATTCATTTTCCAAGTTTTCCAGGTGGAATATCTGGTTTTAATTTTGTTATTAATATCCATTATAAACCATGGGCAACTCTGTGATCTAAGCCTTCATTTTCTAAGGGGTACACTGCACACTTAGGTCAATTTTGAGTTAAAAAAGTCTAAAACAGAGGTGGAATCAGTCTTGTTGTACAGTGGGGGCAGGAACCAATCCTGGGGACAGGAACTAATCTATAGCACTGAGTAGGGTGTTGTGATTTGTTAATTTATTATTAGGAAAAGATCTTCAATTATTTAAGGTGTTTTTAAAAGAAAAAAAAATTCTAAGCTTGTTTCCTGCCTTTCCTGTAACTAGTCTAGTCCTGATACATATTTACTGTATCCAGGACTGTTTGTAAGCTTCTGAGCCTCCCAAGCTTTTCTGCATTGGAGGGAAGCCTTCTAGCTTATCAGTGGGAGTGGTAAGCACTAGGTAGCCTTTTCTACCACAAGAGGAGTGGTTTCTGTCCCAGAAATTGTAGTTTATTGGCCGTTTGGGCAGTTTTTTCATCTCTTTCAACTTTCTGGTTTAAAAGCCCACATTTGCACTTGTTTCCCACCTTTCCATTAACTAGTCTAGTCCAGATACAGATTTGATGTATCTAGGACTGTTTATAAGTTTCTGAGCCCCTAAGCCTTTCTGTGTCAGAAGGAAGCCTTCTAGCTTATTAGTGGGAGTGGTAAGCACTAGGTAGCCTACCTACCTACCACAAGAGGAGTGGTTTCTGGCCCAGAAATTGTAGTTTATTGGCCGTTTGGGCAGTTTATTCCATCTTTCAACTATCAGGTTTAAAAGCCTGCATTTGCACTTGTTTCCTTCATTTCCTGTACCTAGTCTAGTCCAGATACATATTTGCTGTATCCAGGACTGTATGTAAGCTTCTGAGCCCCCCAAGCCTTTCTGTGTTGGAGGGAAGCCTTCTAGCTTATCAGTGGGAGTGGTAAGCACTAGGTAGCCTATCTACCACAAGAGGTGTGGTTTCTGGCCCAGAAATTGTAGCTTATTGGCTGTTTGGGCAGTTTTTCCATCTCTTTCAACTTTCTGGTTTAAAAGCCCACATTTGCACTTGTTTTCTGCCTTTCCTGTAACTAGTCTAGTCCAGATACAGATTTGCTGTATTCAGGACTGGTTGTAAGCTTCTGAGCGGTGCCAAAAAGTCTGGTCTTCAATTTTTTCCTTAGATCTGCTAGTTCTCTCCTCTCCTGCACTTTTACTAGCTTATTAGTCTAGCACTTTACCAAACTTCTTGCAGCAATTATTGTAGCACACAAAAGTGCTACCAGTACTAAACATTCTACAAGGAAACAGCTCCAGTACTTATTATTAATGCCCACCCCTCCAGGCATGTCTAAATGTCAGTTCCCTGTGCTTTCTCCTATTAATCTGGTGAACTTGGGCATCCTGAGGCAATGTAGCAACTGCCTCATGTACAGTGACAACCTCTCCTCTTACCTCCCAACAATCAGACTTGAGAGAGATGCACTTATGTATCCAAATTTGAAGGTATGCACTCTCCAGCCAAGACCAGAATAGCTGGCCAAGAGGAGAAGGTCAACACTGGCACTACACCACATGGGACATAGCCCTCCAGAACACACACCAGTGCTGCCTTCACATAAAAACACAAACCACACACCTACCTTCATGTAGGCTCTCAATAAAAGTCTACCCAAACAGCAGAGACCTCTGAGGTAGAAATGCACTCGACCAGCACAACACAACACTAATCACGAGATACATAACTCTCCTAAATAGTGTGCCACTTAACCAAAGCCCCTAAGGCAAAACAGCATGCCCAACACACTAGTCATACGTGACTTGATAGTGATGCACACTGATGTCTCACTCACTAGGTTGAATAAGGAGAAAGTAACAGTCAGCTGCCTGTCAGGTGCCAGGATCTGCCACATAACACACGCAGTCAGGTCCCTCAACAACAGGTACAAATATGACTCTGTCATTGTACATGTGGGTGTGAATGACCTGAGACGTACCTCCCTAGACTACATGAAAAGAGACATGGAGGAGCTCTCGGATTATCTAGCCCTGAGCAGCCTCCTACCATCACCCAGAATGATACTACAGTACAAGCAGAAAATGATTGATTTCAACAATTAGCTACATTTCTGGTGTCATTCTAAGGGAATCCAGTATCTGTCTGCCTGGGATGACATGACTGACAGTCCTTGATGCTTTGCCAGAGATGGCCTGCATCTGTCACCTCTGGACTTCCGGATATTGGCCTCTTGCTACCCATATAGTGCCTTTTTAGGTGGTGTTCCAAAGACCAAATTACCACCATAACAGCTACAAACAAATGCAATTTGAGGGTCATGCTGCTCAGTGTTAGACGTCTAAATCTCAAAATGCACTCACCCAAAGCACTCCTTAAAATGCAGAACATCGACATTTGTGCTGTAACAGATACCTGGTTGAAGGCAGCAGAAAGCACCCCTGCACTACCAGGCTATGACTCATTCCACACCTTTCAGCCCCAGAACTTGGACTGAAGCTCCAAAGGCAGTGGTGTTTCCATATTCATAAAGGATGCACACACCTCCAGACTGATAGCCTAACATAACGATTCAGAGATACTTCAGGTGTAGCTAACATTGGGTAAGACAGCGATTCAGGTCGTCGCCTGCTATAGGTCCCCAACCTTGTCCCAAGACTCACACTCCACATTCCTATGTACCCTAGAGAATATTATGGACCCAACCTAACACTCTCATACTGGGCGACTTCAACTACCCCTCCATTAACTGGGAAAACTACTCATGTACCAATACAATTGCCCAACGTTTCCTGGAATTCATTAATTCCAGTGCCCTGGACCAGCTCGTTCTTACCCCCACTAGAGGTAGAAACATCCTTGACCTGGTAATTACTAACATGGGCAACCGTTGCTCTACACCAATAGTCAACTCCTCCCTGGTTAGATCCGATCACAAACTAATCACCTTGGAAATCCACATCCCTCCCACTCCTCCCTGCAAAGGTAACTACCATATCATGAAAAACTTCTCCAAAGCTAACTTTGGGCTCCTAAAAACAGAGGTGGCTAACTTCATGGCACCCATGCAAATGGAGAATAGTTGCATGACCACAGAATCATACACCAATGCACTGTACGAACACTTACACAAATGCACGGATCTCACCATACCCAACAGAACCAAGACTCTCTCCTCCAAAAAAAAAGAAGCAATCTGATGATCCCCTGCCATAAACAAACTCTACAACAGAAGGAGGAAACTAATGCGGAATAAGGTGAAGTCCCAAGACTGGAAAAACTCCTTTATCAGCTTCAAGAAAAAGTTGAGATCCCTCATCAAATCCTCTAAAGCTAGCTATGAAAACAGAATTGCAGCAGATAGTAAAGACAACCACAAGGCCTTCTATAGTTATGTAAATAATCTCCATGGCAATACCCAGATTTGCTCTGAGCTACTGCACAATGGTACCTCCTATACCGAACCAACAGATATTGTCAATATACTGGTTGACAGATTCAGTGCCAACTTTACCCCTCTCTCTCCACCAAAGGACCAATTACAATACTAGTAGATTGCCAGGTACCCAGTATTACTGCTGCACAGGTTAAAACAGCACTGTCCAAGGCCAAGAATACAGCTTCTATGAGACCTGACAATATCCCTGGCTGTGTTTTACATGAACTACAGAATGAACTGACACCTCACCTGTGTGCTGTGTTTCATCACAGCCTCACCTCAGGCTTTATCCCTACCAAATGGCACACTGCTACAGTCATCCCTCTCCACAAAGGAAGAGCGACTACAGTCCCTGGGAACTATCTCCCCATTAGCCTGACGAGTCTGATATGCAAAGCTATGGAACACATCATCATGGACCTAATAAACAAGGATATATGAAATCTCCAAACTCTGAATTCCACACAGTTTGGTTTTGTGAAGGGTAGATCATTCCTGCTCAACCTGGTTGACTTCTTTGAGTCAGTCACCAGAGCTGTGGATGAAGGCAAGGTGGTTCATACAGCCTACCTTGATCTGGCCAAGGCCTTTGATACCATTCCCCACTGAGGAATCATAGAAAAACTCACTAAGCTAGGTATCAACCCCTATATCACTAGGTGAGTTGCAAACTGGCTCACAGATAGAACCCACAGTGTGAAAGTAGCTGACTCCAAGTCAGACTGCTGACCTGTCACAAGTGGAGTTCCACAGGGTTCAGTTCTGTGTCCTCTCCTGTTTGGTATCTACTTCTCTGAAGTCCAGGCCAACACAAAGGGACTCTGGCTGACAAGGTTCGCAGACAATTGCAAGTTGGGAGATATTATTAACTCCCCAAGTGATGTTGACATCCTACAGAAAGGCCTCACTGAGACCAACTACTGGTGTCAGAACCATGGCCTTAAGCTCAATGCCAAAACATGTGTCATCATCCCCTTTGGGAAAAACCTGGTTCCCATGAATTACCACATTGATGGTAGTCCACTGAATACAGAAGGAGTTATAAGAGATCTGGGAACACAGGGTGACAGCAACCTCTCTTTTGACCAACACATTGCCACTGTGGTCAGAAAGTCCTTCTATGTGGCACATCTCATTACTAAGGGTTTTGCATCCAGGAAGAAAGAGGTCATTGTCTCCCTCTACTCTTCACTCATTAGGCCAGTCATCAAGTACAATGCCCCATTTGGCATGTACCTCACTAGAGACCTGCAATAACTGGAGAGGCCGCAAAAAGTACCTCACAAAGAGGATCCTAGGCCTTAAACACTTGTCCTGTATGGACAGACTAAAAAAAACTCCAACTATTCTCTGTCTCATATTACCTACTTAGAGGCGATCTCTGCTTGACTTACAAATCCATGTCTGATCCAGCTCTGTTAGAAATACTACATCTAAAGAAATCCCAATCCCTCCACACCACATGTTCCAGAGACCTCAACCTCATTACCAAAATCAACAGAACAAGCTGCAGGGACAGGTTCATAACCCACAGACTACCCATGCTATGGAACAGACTTCCCATACATGTCAAACAGAGCACCTCACTGGCCCTCTTCAAGAGAAATCTTGATGAGTGGATGGGAAATAGAAAATTCACCCCAGGGATCACTCCAGTGGCTCTACTCAACAGAGACACTGTGAACTAAGGTCGGGTGGCACAATGCCAGGGTAATCTTATGGGCTAGGCTTGTAAAGGCTCCAGGGCCGTTGGCCTAGTACGCATCTATAAACCTATGAACCTATGAAATGGGTTTAATGGCTAAATAGTCACACAGAGCATTGGGGAGCATTTCACTGTGAAGTCACTTATTTTGTTTAATGGTTTTTATTATATGACATATGGAGCTACAGACAGTTCTTCCATCATAGATCATAGGTTAGTACTAGGCTAACTGCCCTTGTAGGCCATTTTAAGCCAAGCCAATTACCCCATGTAAGACTCAAACCCTGCACCTTGTGCCTGTAAATTAAACACCTTAACCATTATACCAACCTCCCACATCAGATCAGGTAGTGACCTGTATTATTTGGGCCAAGCTAAATTGCTACAACATTTTGTTCATAGGAAGAGAACCTTTCCCAACAGCACTGATACTGAAATCAGCAAGAGTTATTGTATTGTTATATAGATCTTTATGGAACATATTTTGCAATACTTTATGTAAAACAAGAAACAGAACTGGATGGGAGATGAAACCTGTACTATAACATATTAGCTAACAGTAGGAGTAGATCTGCAGAACAGGTATAAACAAATGAAACGTATCCTATTGTAGCATGGATGAACTGCCTATGACATACATTTATGACCCCAGCTAGAGTGAATTTACAATGATTTCTTTGTTACAGCAGATAAATACCACATGTCAATGTAAACTAGATTTAAATTTGACAAAGTTCTTTTAAGGGCAAAAGCGCTCATCTATTTGTTTTTCAATAAAGAAGTTTTGATTTCTAAACAAGTCCTAATTGCTTGATTACAAGTCTCACATGAACTTGTCTACAGTGCATGATTCTTTTTTTCATGATTTTTTTAGGATTCTCAGTCGGCAGCTTTGCTGCTCACAAGTACCAGTATTTCCTGTAGTCTATATATGCATATGTATACACATACACATACACACACAAACACACACACACACACACATATATATATATATATATATATATATATATATATATATATATATATATATATATATATATATATATATATTAGTTATGTCGTATAAAAGTAGAGTAATGACAGCAGTAAACCTTCACTTATGTTTTTGATATAGTAAGTAAATAATTTCACCCCCCCCGAGTTGAAATCAACTCATGGCAACTCTATTTTCTTTTGCACCGATACTACTGCTGCCCAGGTGTTCCCCGGCAGGTTTCAAATCCAAGTCTACTGGTTAGCACTCCTGTGCCTTAACATCTGTGCTATCAGGCTGAGGCTGATATAGCAAGAATATTGGGAATTTTCCAATAAGAGAGTGCCATGCTTCAAGACTGACCCATTTATTACTATGACTGCATGCATAAAGTCAAACAGTTTTAAGGTGTTTACTTCCCATTGTAAACAGTAAACTACCAAAAGGTTCAAAGCTCACAATAAACCAAAATGATAATTGGCCCCAATAAAAAAATAGAATCTACAAAAAACACAACATGTGCACATTTTAGGGTGGTTTAGATTGACCTACAACCCAAAAACAGGTGAATTCTACATTTTTTTGCCATCACTTATCTAACTTGGACTAGAGCCTCCAGGGAAATGAGAGATACATTTGTTTACTTTAGTGAATTAATGAGTTAGCACAAACTCTGTCTTAGGCTATCAAACCACTAAAGTGATGTCAGTAACTAAGCACAACCACCATTTCCCTTCAACAACATGTGCCACTTATCCCATACCTCTTCTAATCATCAGCTACCATCTTATTTAATAGTTCCCTGGGCATGCAGCACTTTTCATAAAATATTTCCTCACAATTCCCTTTAAACTGCTCCTCTGTAGTAAGTATCTTGTGTCTTTTTATGTTCCTTCTCTCTTTCCTACGAAATTTTAAACTAGCTATTCCTTCTTTAGTGGTAGTAGTCATGTAAACCATGACATTTAGCATTAATTATTTCTTTCCTGTAGTCAGAACATATATTTTCTGGTCAGTATATCTTCACTCCTCCAATATTTCATTCACCTCCATTTATGCCAAAATATTCTCTTAACTCTTTTTTCTCACAATACAGCATCACATTTTGTTGATTTTAGCAGCATCTTTTGAATATGTTTGCATGGGTAAGCCTAGGTATTCATAAACATATTTAAAGTACAGTTTTCATCTAATTAGTCCTTTTATAGCTGCAATATATTTTTACTCTAGTAATGCTTTCTTATTTTTGTATTTAGGCTTAATGTTTTCACTTTCCCATGGATACAATATACTTGGTTTATTTTTACTGTGAAGTAAATCTTAACATAAACTTTCAGGACACAGAGAAAACACCTCTGTATTGACTGCCACTTTATGACTCTCCAACCTTATGTCTGTGAGGCATAAAGTGGATTGTTTTACCACATATAAACAGAATCAAAGTTTGGCTATTTGAATTATCCTTGTATGAGACTTTTGGTTTCACTTTGCAAGGTGAAATAAGTACTAATATGATTAGATCACGACAATGAAGAAGGGATTTTTCAAGCAACGGCACATGTATTGACGTCCTGCTTCCTAGTTTGGAGGGAGTTGTCTGAAGCTGGGGGAGACTGCAGACATCTGGAAGCCAAGTCCGCCTTTGTGCTTCCTGCGGGCAATAGTGCATAATACCATGAAAATCTTGCTGATGGTGCAGGAAAGAAAAATGAAAGTTCAGAAAGGTCCGCAGATTTGTGAGAGAGATAATATGGTCATTACATCTACTACAGATCAACTTAAAGGGTAAATCAAATGCAAAATACTTGTATCTGGGGTTACAGTCATATACAGCTTTCTGAAGGAAATAATTGGTTAAGAACAAAACCTTCAGCAAACTACAAAAGAGGGAGTAATTTGAGTAGGGAAATGAGTTTTTTAAATGATAAGATTTTAAAGGAACAGGGAGAACAAGCAAATTATGGAAAAGATGAAGAGTATCCTGTCAGAAGGAGTAATGAAAGAGATGGAAAATACATATGCTGACAATAAAGTGTTAGCCATAAAAAATGGTGATAAACAGATTATGGAATATTATTCTGGAAACATACTAGAATAACTAAAAGAAAGTGTCATGGGCTGAGACTGGTCACTTGTGGCCAGTGCCCTACCCTAGTAAACAAACTTTAAATAAATAAATATGATTTTCATAGGAAAACCTATTATCATCAAAAAACCCTAAATCCACAAAATCACATGTTATCAAAAAATTCATAATACTATGACAAACATATAGGGTGGTGAATTTAGTTCACCCAGCACCTTCCATGCATGCCTCACAGATTCAGAATCTCCCCACTGGCAGTAAGACCTGCCAACAAAAGTTACTGTTTCGACAATGCAGGAAGATGTAATTCAGAAATGTGTTAGCTGCAATGAGGAAAGACCTCATTATCAGCTAGTTCGCATGTGTCTGAATTGCCTGTAACTACAGATCAACACTTTCCTGTAGTAGTTACCATCACTACCGGCAGGCCATGCATCACGTTGGCAAAGACCCCGCCATTTACTCTGCTACACTCATACACCCATTCAAACACATACACACACACAAACACACACACACACACACACACACACACACACACACACACACACACACACCTCACCTATTTCTGAGTTGATAGAATGTCCCCGATGTCTCTTCTTAGTTTTGTCCCTCTCTCATAATCATAAGGCCTTACAATAAGTGAATGCCAGATATTACAGTTTTGGTAAATGTAAAATGCATCATGATGCTAGACCTGTTGCTCTATCAACTTTGTAAGTGAGTCCAAGTGATCCTTCAGAAATTTACCCTGGTGCCATCTAATGTTCCTCTTGGCTTTGATCCAAGGACTCTGCCCCATACGGACACCCCATCCCACCCAACTCTCCCTGATTTTCCAAAACACTTCTGCTGTTGCCTCTTATATGTGCCCTGTCCCTTGTAACTCACACACCATTGCAATCATTGCATAATGTCATACATTAGAGTTTCAGACTTTTATTATATGAAGAAATACCCTGATATGTTAATTTGGCAGGTAGCATAGAGGGTTAAGGCTTCTTCTTTCTGTGTTAAGGCTGCAGAGTTTGAAGCTTCACCCCCAACTTTTTTATTATTATTATTATTTTCAAAGACATAAGGAATATCTAAGGATAATCCCTAATGTCTTGTGGTGGTACAGAGAGCTAACTGTCTGCTAAAGAGCTGTTCTTGAGTTCTGAGGGTACAGAATTTGAATTTTTTTAAATAAAATAATTTGTAGCCAAATCTGAACTTAATGTCTTATAATCTTAAATCACTGATAATCTATTTCAGCTGTTTGTCACTACACTTTCTACTACTTCTGCGACAGTTCTGAGAATAGTTATAATTCTCATCTTTTAAATTTTCTAAGGTTTCTTAAATTTAGAAGACAGTTCATTATTTACCTTGATACCTTTTATGAGTATAAGCAAGGCTTCCTTCTTTTGACATCAGGTACTAAAGCTATCGTTTTTGTCTTCTTTCCAACCTTACTTGCCTTTTTACGTTTCCTGTGCAATGTTTTGTCCTCTGTTTTTAATTCATCATGTAGCCTTTTTCTACACATCTTATTTTTTTTTTTAGTACAGTTCACCTTTATTAACTTCCATTTGACCCTAGTCATGCAAGACAATCTTAATTAGATCCTTATACAAAAATATAGAGTTGTAAGCAATCATATTAAACTTTGTGCAATCATTACAACCTTAGTGTTTAAAACTGATCATCTTTCTAAACGAGCAGTAATGAACGTACTGTGATGCCACACTTAAGTCTGTTTAATCCATTTACCTGGCTGCTCAGCTACTGTAACATTTATATGCCTATCTCATTGCTTCTGGAATTAGGAATTATTATCACACTATTTAATAATTATTCTTTCCTAGATCAAACTTGCATGTTAAACGCCAATATGTGATGGATGCTTTGTATGCAAAAAAAGGCTTATCTTTTTAAATAACAATTGTTTTCATCATTCTAGAAGCTCATGGGTATCCTAACATTCATCAACCAGTCTTGGTTGTTATGTTCCAGACTTTTATAATCCTTACGGTTGCATACCTTACACGGCATTATTACTTTCCTTCCCATATTACCATTAGTACAGCCTTGCCACCTTCCTATTTACCCTCTACCAGCTATCAGGTAATCCAATACCTTGCATATTCCCATGACAACTTAATGATAAAGTCTATATTCCAGTCTCCTCCATCACTCTCAAGCAATGTATTTAAGTTGCCATATATATCATCCAATCCATTTAATAATATAGTCTTACAAAGTTATCCTGATGCTACAGTATAATAAATCTAACTTCTATAATTTGATGCTACAGTATAATAACTCTGACATTTATAATTTGATACTACAGTATAATAACTTTGACTTCTATAATTTGATGCTACAGTATAATAACTCTAACTTATATAATTTGATGCTACAGTATAATAACTTGGGCTTCTACAATTTGATGCTACAGTATAATAACTCTGACTTATATAGGTTCATAGGTAAGTACTAGGCTATCTGCCCATGGGCATTTATAAGCCTAGCCACAGAGTGATGGCTTTCGCCTCTCCATTATCTTAGTAACCTGGGCCTCTGTCAACAGGGCTCCTGAAGTGATCCCAGGGTAGAACATATGATTACCCATCCACTCATCATGATTTCTCTTGAAGAGGGTTAGAGAGGAGCTCTGTCGAATATGGATTGGGATTCTATTCCAGAGTGTATATAATGTGATGCTACAGAATAATAACCTGGACTTCTATAATTTGATGCTACTGTATAATAACTCTGACTTCTATAATTTGATAGTACAGTATAATAACTCTGACTTCAATAAATTGATGCTAGAGTATAATAACTCTGACTTCTATAATTTGATGCTACAATATAATGATTCTAACTTCTATAGTTTGATACTACAGTATAACTCTAACTTCTATAATTTGATACTACAGTATAATAACTCTAACTTCTGTAATTTGATACTACAGTATAATAATTCTGACTTCTATAATGTGATACTACAGTATAACAACTCAGACTTCTATAATTTGATGCTACAATATAATAATTTTGACTAATATAATTTGATGCTACAGTATAATAACTCAGACTTCCATAGTTGTATGCATCAGGCATTTCCATATATGTAATAATTTAACACTGCCCCCCCCCCCAAGTTACAGTTTGATTCAGGTCTGTCCACCCAAGAAGGCACAGTTATTGTCATGGCATTCAACTATGCATGACCACAAAGTGACAAATCACAGCCAATCTCATGTCTCAACTCCCTTCTAACACATTTGTCCAGTCTACCACCTCAGAATGACCAATGGGAGACATAGCAAACTTTAATCAATTACTTTAATTTTCCCTAGAATAGAATGCTAATTACCTTAAAAAAAATGGTACACTTACTCTCACGAGGCTTCTATCATGACTGGCTTCTGAAAAAGGTTAGACAATTATTCTCTTTCATAACCAGATCACCCATTTTAGATTACCATTCATTTATTTTTTGGTTCCCTCTCAGAACAGATTCTCCAATAGCCTTCTGACAGAATAAATGATCTACTTGAAAGAATACCAATTTTCATCAGTTCTGCCTGACTTTTCCAATTTAGCATTTAACATCATCATTAGTCATATTATAAATCTTACACTACATAGTAATGTCTTTCGGCTTTTCGCAGTTAGGGGTCACCACAGCGGAACTCCGGTTCTCTAATGATTGGCAGTGGATATTTACGGTGTTGAGTTGCCAGTCTGGTGCCCAAACTTCAAAGAAAGCACACCCATTCACGCTCGCACCTACCTGCATGTCTTTAACGTCACTCAACTGCGGTGAGGACATGCAGACTCCACACAGAAGGTGCTCCAGCCGAGAATAGAATGGGAAAACCTCTTGCTGTGAGGCGACAATGCTAACCGCTGCACCACCGCGGCATGTTTTTCCTTATTAGCACTAAAACTATGTCATTCTAGTTAACTGTTTCTTCAGTTAAATTAAATACCTGCAAGAGATCCAGCTGACATCTCAAGTTAGACGTATATTCATCAACACCAACATTAAATCAGTTGAAAGTCCCTTTACATGTTCCTTGACAAGTAACATTTACAGCTTTATTTATAGCTACACTTCAGATTAAAAAATAATATTGCAGATACCCATGTCTGACCTTATCCTATAAATCAATTGCCAGGTAATACACCCATCTCTAAACAGACAATGTTAATTAGACTGAAAATATAACTGACAATTCTATACATGCAGCATGCCTCTGTACTAAGCTCTTTTGTCATTAAACAACAAGTCTTGTCTCCTTATCTGGACTCCAGGCAATCTCAATTGCTTACTTGGTCAAATAAGTTAGCCAAACAGTTACTTATCGTCACATTCTATAGTATAAAATTGTGTAATAGCTTCTTACAATGGTGTTATTTCGCCTGCAATTCTTGAAAATCATATTATCAGTAATAAAATTTAAAATATAATTTCCAACATTGTAAGGATCTACAATTTATCTTGCCCGTTATCAAGTTAAATCATCAGTTAAGGTCATCAAAAGCATATTGTTTACCCTTCATATAAAATGGAAAAAAAAAACAATTAACTGATGTACATCTCTGGTTATATTTTAATTAAAGGTAGTGCACATTTCAAGTAGACTGTTTCCTTATATTCTCTTATGTTTCTGCTTATTATTTATCATACTGATTAGCACACTAAATCACTTCATTGAAATCCGCTGTATTCTTTTGCTTGTTGCTCTCGTATAACACAAACTATTATTCGTCTGACTCATTTTCAGGTTGATTCACCTCTAATAAGCATCAGTTTAATACATTAACTTGATATATAAAATGAAAAACATATTTAAAGCCATCATTTTACCTTGAATAAAGGCGATATACAACTTGGATGACTCTTCCCGTAAATTCCCCAAGCTATTTCTATGGTATACTATTCATATTGAAAAAAAGGTAACATGAAGTCAGTATCACATTCTCTCTGTCACAAAGCTTTTGTTAAACAAATTAAAATGTTTGTCTATATTTATCCATATTAATAGCAAGTGTCAGTTTTCAATATGCTAGTCTAGCAGTGTATCAGATATACATAGCGATAGCCGACCTGTTAGAACATTGCAGTTAAAAGGATAGTTATGTCTTGTCAGGCTATCACATACCAGGTAGTAAACAGATATGCATGCTCCCTTTTCCATCTTGTTCCTTCTGCTTTTCCCACTCATTATCGACTTCAATAGAGCTTAAATGATCTGTCAATTTAGGAGGGATAAGCTGTCCCGTTTCTTCAATGGTGTCATCAGGCTCTTGCAACAGTTTCTCCAGCTTAGTCATTGTCAGTTTCACATTACTATGAACCGGTGTACCATCTGCTTTCTACAGCTATGTCCATAACCTCAGCGGAGATACACAACGATGTGCAGAACTTATTGTAAATGGCATCATCCACAGTGAACTGAAAGCCATTGCCAACCTTTTGGTTGTAAAAGTTTGCCTTAAAGGAAGTGAGCATATCAGTCTGTTTTATCTGTAAAGGAAGATTATTCCAAAGATGGGGAAGTAGAGTGTAATAAATCTGTCAAATTTAAATTAATAAATAAATTAAATTAATAAATAAAGTAATAAATCTGTCAAAGTTAAATGAGTTTAACTGTCTGTGGAGCCATTTTTATGGATGTGTAGGAGATCGAGGCGAGCTAGGTCGTTAACAGCATGGAATGCTAGACATACATCATTGAGCAAGAGTTTGTAACAGACAGAATATAGGGACAGAGCTTCAAGTCTGCATTGGTAGCTAAGGGTCTTTAGTCTGCTGATCTTTTTAGTTGGGAACCACTGTGGTCTTTCTAGCCGTGTGATGTGTCTGGAAAGATTCAAACTAAAAAGGGCCTTATATTCTGTAATTGGTTTGATCAAGGAAGATTATTGACAAATGATAAGTTCTTTTGACTAGAATGCGATATCTTTAGTTTTTAAAGGCCAAGATAGAAGAATGTCCTAAGTACCATTGCTAAATCTTGGTCAAAGTATATGGAGTTGCCCATAAAGGTGCCAAGATGTCTGAGGATTGTATCAATCTGGAGTATGGTGCTATGTATAATGTAAACTGCTGTTGAGATTTGTTTACCAAAAAGCAACAATGTAAAAAAAAATGACAGTGTTACATTTCTTTGCATTTATGCATTTAATTAAAGCCTATTTCTAATATAGCATTGAATTGTATGGTTTAGCATTACACAGTAACACAGTATCGAATTCGGGCACTGATAGAATGAAAACACTGACCTTGCAGTTACTGTCACATTTAGTTAGCCATGTGTCCAGGTAAGTGGTTTGGAGATCCATGAAGGAACTGCTGAACAGCAGGGCTCCCGGTACTGACCCTCAGTAATGCCATAGAACAGAAGGGCTCCCGGTACTGACCCTCAGTAATGCCATAGAACAGAAGGGCTCCCAGTACTGACCCTCAGTAATGCCATAGTCACTTTTTTGCTTTGTGGTATGATAACTGCTATTTTAACTATGTGGGTTCAATCTTTTAGCCAGTTTGCTATTGTCTTACACTATAAAGGACTATATTTAGACTTTAAGCTTATTTACAATTCCAGCATGGAGAGTAGTGTCAAAGGCTTTGGCCAAATTCAGTTATGCTGTATGACTTCATGAGGAAGTTTACTTTAAGTAGATATTATCCCCTTTGACAAAACCATATTACTGCAGGTTTAGAGCAATGATATTTTTTATATTAGAGCTTATGAAATCATATATATTGCATTCAATGGTCTTGCAAATTAGGCTTCTGAGGCTGGTGGGGCCCAATTTATGGGGTGACATAATGACAGCCATTTTTCAAAGCTCAGGAACATACCGTGTGGTTGTGCTTAAGTGAACAGTTTTAGAAGGGTTTCAGAAAGGGCGTGCTTGGTGCTGTTGTTAAAGCAATCAGTTATACTTTGTGCTGAGGCCCATACAGGTAATGTTTTTAGCTTTAGTGGGTACATTTAGGACATGTGCCATAATAATTCTGGGGTAAGAAAGAGACTTGGGAATTTGTGGAACGTCAGTGATTATTTCTGGTGTGAAGTTGGCACTAAATTTATTTATATATATATTAGCATATCTTTAGGCACAGAGTGGGTAATGCCATTATAAATTTATTCAGAATGTTGCTGTATGTTATTTCTTAATTGTCCAATATAATTAAAGAAGGATTTATGACTATCCTTGGCTTTAGATGGTAATTTAATTATTGTAGCACTCTGATCTCCCTTAAGGTAACGTTTACATTTTTACTGATCATTTTGATAAAGTCTTTAATGTAAGGTAGAATTTGGTTTATTGTAGTCCTTAATTCACTTTTTTTCATTTATTATATAGTTTATTAATGTTTTAATTCTACAAATGTGGCTTATTTTTCTTTCCCCAATGCACCTGATTGGGGTGTCTTAGTTTATGGTGTCTGTAAGATGGAAGTAAAATTTCTTAGCATAAGTGACAGCTGGAGCTGCATGTCGGCTGGATCTGTTACAGTCGCACTTTAGGAGTGGATCTGCATGTGGGCTGGATCTGTTACAGTCACACTTTAGGAGCGGATCTGCATGTGGGCTGGATCTGTTACAGTTGCACTTTAGGTGTGGATCTGCATGTGGGCTGGATCTGTTACAGTCGCACTTTAGGAGCAGATCTGCATGTGGGCTGGATTTATTACAGTCGCACTATAGGAGCGGATCTGCATGTGGGCTGGATCTGTTACAGTCACGCTTTGGAGCGGATCTGCATGTGGGCTGGATCTGTTACAGTTGCACTTTTGGAGCGGATCTGCATGTGGGCTGGATCTGTTACAATCACACTTTGGGAGTGGATCTGCATGTGGGCTGGAGCTATTACAGTCGCACTTTAGGAGTGGATCTGCATGTGGGCTGGATCTGTTACAGTCGCACTTTAGGAGTGGATCTGCATGTGGGCTGGATCTGTTACAGTCGCGCTTTAGGAGTGTTTCTGCATGTGGGCTGGATCTGTTACAGTCGCACTTTAGGAGTGGATCTGCATGTGGGCTGGAGCTATTACAGTCGCACTTTAGGAGTGGATCTGCATGTGGGCTGGATCTGTTACAGTCGCACTTTAGGAGTGGATCTGCATGTGGGCTGGATCTGTTACAGTCGCACTTTAGGAACTCATCGTGTAGTTTTGACGGGTCTGTCATCTTCAAGTCTTTGAATTCAGACGTGTTTGCTGTGGTTGGTTTAACTGTCCTCTATAAAGAAAATGGTGATATTTTCCACACCTATCACAACATCTCTGTGGACTAAAGTTTTCTTGCTGATTGAGAAATATTTAGATTTGACTACTCTATGAATTGTAAAAATGTGCCATCTGTTCTAACATGTTGAGTATTAAGGGAAAGTTTTGTGGTTTTAATTTCATACTTGTGTTGTATCATCTGGCATATTTTGTATATATTCTATATAGTTACATTTGTCTTTTGAAAAACTTGTATATTTTCAAAATCTGTAATAAAAATGCTCAAAGAAAAAAAGAAGAGGATTATTGATTTATTATCAGATTTATCCAGAAATGAGGATACTATAGAAATAGTGCAAGTAAGTACAATGTTAATAAGGCTGAGTTCAAGAAGATTTGACCCCTAGTGGGCTGGTAACTATTTATACAAAGGAGTTAGCATTTACTGTGTCTAAAAATCTTTGTGCATACCCAGTCACTATGGTGCAGGCACTCCAGTTAATTGATGGATAGCATAAATCATCCATCAATGAGGTATTTTTATTTATGGGCAGTTCAGTAAACAATTTTACAATTTTTTAATGGTTCTCCAGAGTCATGGAAAGTGGCCTATAGCAGGATCAGAGCTGTTCGTTTGTTTTGTTTAGGACAATTTGAAGTTTAATAAGGCTTCTTATCCATATGTTTTCTTGCATAAACCATTTACCCGTCTTTTACATTCCACCTTCAGTATGTCTTTTCAGTGTGCCCATATAAGCAGCAGTTGTGTCAATTGATATAGCAGGATGTCATTTATTTTGCTCTGATTGTTTATTTATATTTATTCATTCTTTTCTCTCACATCTCATCATGTCCAGTTTAATGTCACTTCGCTTCTGTTTATAAGACGTTACTACCTGTTGAGCATTACAGCTGATTCCACAGTCCATATACATGTGATTACAATTTAATATTATCACAGTATGAGCTAAACCAACCATTAATGCTTGGTTCGCATGCTCATAAATTCTAGGTAATAGTCTGTAATAACACTATCCAATCTCATGTTTTCCCTTGATAAAAGATGGCAAACCCGGAGAGCAAAGGTTCCAAAATTTAAATCCAGTCTTTTAATAATAAAACCAAGTAAAATCACAACTCCTCTCAATAAAATAAGCGCTTTCATCCTGTAAGTAAAGAACATTATAACATTAGAATTTCCAACCTAAATTATTCTTTTCTAAGGACTTGAGGTTTAATAAACAGGCAATAGAACAATAATCATTTAAACCTGGCCAAGTGTCAGCATCTAACGTTAATTGCCATATTAATTCTTTTTTCTCTAGCCATATTCTATTCATGTTCATAAATACGTTGATTAAATCTTACATGGGGAAAAAAGATAGAAGATTTAATCAATGTATTTATGAACATGAATACAACATAAAGAAAAAACTGTCTTTCAGCTTTTCCCGGTTAGGGGTCGCCACAGTGGAACTCCAGTCTGTTAATGATTGGCAGTATACAAAATTTAAATAATGCTCTAGCAAAACACATTCAACAACATATGGACCATCAATTTAAGTATATGGCTATAGATAGCATTCTGGATATGAGAAGGGGAGGACAACAACTAGCTAGAGAAAAAATAATTAATATTGTAATTACCGTTAGATGCTGACAGCCTGGTTTAAATGATTATTGTTCTATTGCCTGTTTATTAAAACTCAAGTCCTTAGAAAGGAATAAAGGCTGAGTTCTTATTTCGGCTTTTCCCGGTTAGGGGTCGCCACAGCAGATCACCTGTCCACTCATGATTGGTAGTGGAATTTTACGGTGATGAGTTGCCAGCCCGGCACCCAACCTTCCACAGAAGGCACACATGCACGCACTCTCACCTAGGTCCAATTTTAGAATGTCCAATCCACCTACAGCATGTCTTTGGGATGTGGGAGGAAACCGGAGCACCCGGAGGAAACCCACGTGACCACAGGGAGGACATGCAGATGCCACACAGAAGGCACCCCAGCCAAGGATCGAACCAGAGAACCTCTTGCTGTGAGGCAGTAAAGCTAACCGCTGCACCACCATGGTTGAGTAAGTGGTGCAAAATAGAAATTCTAATGCTATAATGTTGCATAGTGTTTTATTGCAATAGTACATTTAAGGTAGGTGTGTTGTCTGAGAACCAATTACTTTGTTTAACGTTTATTTTTTAGCATATAAAAAGGGCGGGATAAACAAGTGTTCTTTATCTGATGAAGTTCTTTACTTATGGGATGAAAGTACTTATTTTATTGAGAGGAGTTGTGATTTTACTTGGTTTTGTTATGAAAAGACTGGATTTGAATTTTGGAACCTTTGCTCTCCAGGTTTGCCATTTTATATCAGTAGTTTTTTTTTTATCCCGCACTAGTCTTTTCATGTTTTCCCTTGTTAGATGACTGATTATCTGAGTTATTCTTAATTTATTAAATATAGTTTATTATCCTACTACATATCTGATTCATTTTTAGTAATTTAATATATCTTACCTTCCTTCTAAATTATTTATCTGGGAGAATTTACATTTGTGAAACTAGTGGTACATTTAACCTGCTTAGAAAAGCTATTATGCGTTGTGTTTCTCTAAATAGTACTTATAGTCTTTGGTATTTTCAGGAATGGATTGCTGTTATCTTATGTGTTGTCTTTATTAGGCATATTACTTTTCAGTCACCAGACCTGAATACAAGACTTTATGTTTAATCGTAAATTTACCCCCTGGTCTGGCCCCAATGTCCCTTATGGACAGAGGCCGTCAATAAGCAAAGCATTATCCTTACCAACTCCCCCCAAGAAATCATTAGTTACCAATCTACTAACATGCCCCCCCTGTACAGACTGCTGTGATACTCAGGACCCAAATGGGGCTAGGCTTGTAAAAGCCGTAGTGGTCACCAGGCTTGTAAAATCCTATGAACCTATATGTAAAATGAGTGATTTCCATTGGAAAACTTTATAGAGTGTTAGAATTAAAAGGTCAGTAATTAAAGAATTGAATCAGTAGGCAAAGGGGGGGGGGGTTATATTTTCCATTGCTGGAAAAGTTAGCAGTTATAGATCCAATCAGTAAGCATATATGGGTTATCTTTGCTAGTGTTATCTCTGTTTTCAGGGTCTCACCCGCAGGACTGACCCTCTGAATATGTGGCCTACCAGGTGCTGGTAGTAGCAGGCTGTCCCTTATCAAATTCCTAAACAATGATATAAATCGTCTCAACCTCTAGTTGTGCTGTTTTCCACTCTTCTTTTTCCAAATGTTTCTTTCACCTTGCTTTTCGGCCTATGATACACATTGTCCCATCTTCCATTCTTACAGTGATATTTTTACCTAGCCACATCCTCATCACATTTAGTTGAACAGGTAACTTATTATTGCCTGTCCAAGTCCATCCATCCATGCTTTATTTACTAAGTCTAACAATAATGCTGTGATAACAACAAAAAATGGTGAATTGCAAAACCTGCTGTTACACCTTTAAAACATTTTTACTCCCCTCCCACATGCTTCATATGTGTATGTTATTATCTATGAGATTGCTGCATCTCTTTGAAGACGGATTATCTCACAGAAGAGAGAAAACTGTGAGGTATCATGAATTTAGAGTTTGTAGATTTTCCTCCTGATTCTGCACTTCTAAGGCTCACACTTCAGAACCTCTCACTTTTCTTTTCAAAACTCTTACACTTCCTTTCCTTTCCTTTGTATTCCTCCTCCCTCTGTATGCATCTGTCACCATTTCTCTGTCCTCTCCCTGCAGTATCCTTTTCAGCAACTATTCACACTCACCTCTTCTAATGCCTTCGCACCTCTCTGTATAATGATATGCTGCTATCTCTGTAGCATAAGACATCTCCATCATTATGGCTACATCTTGTCCATAAAGCTCTGCTAAGTATAATTCCATTTTTCAACCATGCTTTGACTTTGTAAACTGTTTATTGAAATAAATGTTGTAGTACATTCTTGCATATGAAAATATGTATATTTTGTAGCATATCCTTGTATCTGTAAATATGTTTTGTTCATTTCCTACCTAATTGTATTCACCTGGGCTGGGCCTGTAAATGGTCCATTGAGATTAGTGCACTCCCCTGATAAACAAATATAAATAACCATTTCACTTTTAACTGGCACTCATTTTTAAGGATTGCATTCTTTTCAATAAAGCAAACTGTGAGCATGTGTCTGCTGTTTCTGTGACATTGCTTATTATTATTATTATTATATTATTTTGCTTCACTTATGGGACTACTGTTTCTGAGATGCTGTTTTTTTGTTTCACCCGACCCCCCCCCCCCCCCCATAGCCTGCCAGCTATCTGGTTTGAACTTCAGTCTCTCCTATTTGCTCTCAGTAGGGCAAGAGCAGATCATAACACATCCATCATCCAGACAGGCTTTAGGGAATTTTTGCTGTAATCCCTACCACCAACTACAGGACATCCATGGGGGTAGGTGTGTAAAGGGACATGTGACGGAATCTCACTTGCTCTGCCTCCCTTGTAAGCCAATGTACCCTGACAGACCTCTGACCATTGCTTAAGATATATTAACTAGCTGTGCTTCCCAACAAGTCTGAATGACTTCCTACCTCAGGAAGACATGATCAGCTTTAGACTCACCATTCCTTTTCCATCTGACTGCTTATTAAACCCATACCCACTGGGTCATAGTTGGGGTTTATCTCTCTATAACATAAAGCTGACTATGATGCTTTTTACACTTATTGTTTTTGTCAGATTATCTTTCTTTTTTATGCTACAATCTATGCCACCACGTCTCAGGGTGTATTGATTAGTATATCATTCCTAGAAAGACTTTTCTGTAAATGAAATACATTTGCAAGGTGATCCCCAAACTTCTTGGAGAAATCTTATTCTTTTATCTTCATTATGTGTCAGAAGTCCACAAAAACAATCTCTGATATTCTCACATGGTCAGCCTGTCCCCACTTTTCCAAAACTCTATTTCTTAATACAACGGTGGAAGGAAACATATTAGCTTCTCAGTAGGTAAAATGACTCCAAAATAATGTAAGCAAAGAATGGCAACAACAGATTTAATTTCTCTCAAAGGCAGCAAGGAAAGGAGAGGTCATCGGCAGACAGTTGTGTATGTGGGAATGAATTGTCTGCCATGGGAGAAACGTGAAGAGTCTATGCAGAGATGAATGGTGCTGAAGGAATATATGTGATAGCCTATGGCTACAACAGAATGTTCAGAAAAGTTACTTATGATCAACTGTAAAAATCCTGGTGATGAAGAATATGGGAATTTAATGAAAAGCTAAGAAATAGAGTTTTGGAAAAGTGGGGACAGGCTGACCATGTGAGAATATCAGAGATTGTTTTTGTGGACTTCTGACACATAATGAAGATAAAAGAATAAGATTTCTCCAAGAAGTTTGGGGATCACCTCGGCACCAGAGTGCCTGTAACCATAACTGGGGAGGGGCAAGCACAGGGTATTCTAACGTGGTGACTGGGCAGGAATAACTGCTGAAGGATAACAGACAGGCAAGAGGCTTCAGGAGCTAAGCCACCATGATGAAGAAATGGATGATAGTGGCATGGAGTGCCAGGATTCTTTTTTTTTTAAACACCGTTATTGAATTATCACTTGTGACACAGGCAAATTTACATTTATATAAAAGTAATCAAACTATATGAACAAGTTCATGTTTGCAAACATTATACTTCACATATATTACTATATATCATATAACCTAAGCAACATTGCATAAATTATTTAATTCCTGCTTTTTTTAAACAAGAAACATCTTTATTAACTCATCACTTAAGACATAGGCAATCATACATTTATATAAATGAAAGCAAAACACACCAACACAATCCTAGTTGCAAGCATTTTACATCACAAACCATACCGACACACTCCCAGTTGCAAACATTACACATCACTTATAATCTACCCAATCATTTTCAGTCAAACATTACATAGCTCATTTAAGACCTTCTTTTAAACCGCATTCCTTCCCTGTATGTATTGTTCCCACAATTCCCACTTTTCCTATGTAGTTTGATCCTATCCTTTTTTAAAGACCTCAGTTCCAGTTGTACTATCTTTGTTACTATATTCACTACTTCTAGTATAGTTGGTTTAGATTTTGATTTCTATTTTCTAGTAATTGCTTTTTTGGCAGCAACCAAAAATATGCATGACCTGTGTATAAGACTAAAGGGACTAAAAACATTTTAACTGGCTGTATCTTACTATCCAGATCCATATAACAAAGCTTCCATTTTTTCTCAGATTTTGTATTATCTTTTGTTTAGTCTCTTCCCACATATCCTTAGCTGCCACACCAGAATCATTTTAATCTCATAAATATTACATTTTATTATGTCCCCATAAATATGGATATTGCTGAACCAATTTATGTGTGGATACATAATTTACTGCTATTGCTTTTGTTTTAGGTTCATTCATTTTGCATCCTGAAAAAATGTAAAACTGACTCAAAATGTTCCATAACACTGTAATGCATCTTTCTGGTCTTGTCAGGTATAAGATAATATCATCTACAAATAGAGCCAGCTTTTCTTGACTACCATAGCAATTATATCCATGAATTTCTGAGTCCCTTATTTTCTTTGCCAATGGTTCTAAATTATAATGTAAATAACAAAGGGGAAAGAGGCCACCCCTACCTGGTTCCTCTGCTCAAGCAGAAATTATCGGAGAGAACCCCACCCACTTTAATTTTCGCCTCCGATCTCTCATATATCCTCCTAATCAACTTTATATTTTTTTTCAGGAATGCAAATGCTGCCATTGTCCTGCTCAGAAAGTCCCAGCTTACTCTGTCAAATGCTTTCCTGCATCAAGACCCACCAACAACAATGATATTTTTTTACATTCTGCTTCCCTCTGGATCATGAATGTTCTGTTAATGTTGTCAAATGTTTGCCTCCACTCCACAAACCCACATTGATCTATATCTATCAATTTTGGCATTACTTCTGCCATTCTTTTAGCCATTATAGACATGAACACTTTATGATTATAGTTTAGTATTGAAATTGGCCTGTATGAAGCTGGATTTGCTGGATCTTTACCCTCTTTAGGTATTACAGCTGCCACTGTTTTTTTTCCAGGATGTTGGCGCTTCTCCTCCTCTTAAAATAGCATTTAACAAAACCTTCTAGATCTTTATCAGCTTTTTCCTCCTAGCTTCCAAACTTCCACAGGAATACCAGCTATTCCTGGATACTTTCCTGTAGATTAGTTATACATTACAATTTTATCTCATTTCCTCCTATCCTAACTGTTAGTAATTGAGCCTCATCTACCTGTAATCTTGGTATATTTCATTGTTCCATAAACATTTCCATTTGTATCTTTTCTTGAGTTCCATATTTCTCTGATTTATACAGACGTTCATAGAATTTCTGAAATATTTCTGATATCTCTACAGGATCTCATATTACCTACTTTGCTATAGGCTCCCTAAGCTTTGCAAAATCACTTTCTACTTTCTGTTACCTGAGTCGTTGTGCTAAAAATGTTTGTGCTCTCATGTTATTATCAAAAACAGTTGCTTAACAGCAATCTTTCTAACTTGTGCATATTATCGAGGTAATCTTTTATTTTCTGCTTAGCATTCTGCAGTTAATCCTCCTCTTGTTCTGTGAGATTGCCCCTATTTTGCAGTACTTCAACATTTGTTAGTCCCTCTACATACGTCTT
Organism: Protopterus annectens; assembly: GCF_019279795.1. Taxonomy (NCBI): domain Eukaryota; kingdom Metazoa; phylum Chordata; order Ceratodontiformes; family Protopteridae; genus Protopterus; species Protopterus annectens. The sequence goes on along the minus strand of NC_056744.1, from coordinate 1,642,317,316 downwards.
GTTACTTCTTAACCATAGCACCCTTTCTTTTATTTCCATCCTATTTTTAAACTCCATCTTAATTTATCCCACTCCCTAGCTATATTTTCAGAAGAAAATTCTATTCTCTCGAATAGCTCCTGAATAATCTCCACTGCTCATTCCTTAAATTTCTCTTTTCAACAGATAGGAGGGAAAGTACCAGAGTATCATTTTTATTTCATTACCTTGTGTTCTTATTTTATTTGTTATTGGTGCATGATCTGAAATAGTTTTTGGGTGCATATCAATACCTTCAATTAAATGCACATGTTCCTGTAAAATGTAAATTTTGTCTAACCTAGCCCAGTTTTTATATCTTGGGGAATGATTTGTAAATTTGCTCTGAACTCTTATTACTGAATTCAAATCTTCCATGCCAAATATTTTCATAAATTTCTTTAAAAATCTTGCCTCCTTTGTTATACTTTCTCTTCTGGAGCCCCCAGACACATCTTCACTGCTGCAAAAAAATTCCAGTCACCCCTATAAGTAATATTCTTTGCTGAAAACTGATTATTTCTCCCAGAATTTTCATAAGCTCCATTATAACACTTTTACGTAGATTATAAATACATGCCAATGTAATCTTCCTCCCTTGCCAGTAGCCCCTTAGCACTACAAATCTGCCATTATTTTTTTTATCCTCCTCATCACTATTGGAGCTCCTCTTGCAGTTAATAGAAGTACTCTTATTTTCCTTTGTCCCTGGTATTATGCTGAATAATCATCCTGAAAACCTTTCTTTATCAAATTTACATTTTCAGTTCTTTCCAAGTGTGTCTCCTGTAACACAACTATTTGCACTCTACATTTTTTAATATAGTTCACTACTCATTCTTTTTTGTATTTATCTGTGATACCATTGACATTTAAAGACATTGCAGAAAGCATAATTGTATTAAAAAGTTATTCTTCCCACCTTTTATGTATAACACCTTTTTGTTAAATGTCTGGTTCCAGCTTTTGTGTTACATGCATATACTGTTTGGCAGGCTGAACTTTTATATGGTTGCTTCTTGTCATATTCCTTTGAGCCTATGTCACATCTTACAAACCTTTTTTGTTTTATTGAAAGCCCTGAAAAAAACAATACCCTTAAAACCTATTATTTTTTTACTAACACATAAAACTACGTACATCTTCAAATATTGAAGTTTTACCCTCCTAATAGGAACAAATGTCCCAAACTGACAGCCACATTCACAGACTTGAGTTATCCTAAAAGAAAAGTTGTCCATACAAAGATATATGGTGCAGCCTGTGTTTCTACTAAGTAATAACTGGTTTTGTCTTATCTGTACAGCTCTCTCAGCTGGGAGCCCCTGAATCCTTTCAGAAAACATTATTGCCTAGCCAGTTTTTCTTTTCTTTTTCCCCAACCAATCACTGTCCACCAGATTGTAATCAATTTCTCTTTATCCAGTTGTCTCCATTGAGACATGAGAACCAGACAGTCATTTTTTCTTTATTAGATTGTTTTAATGGAGACATGGGGGACCAGATACTGAATTGCTACTAAGCATACATTCATTTGCTAGAAAAAGGCCTCATAATATTCAATATTCTTTTTCATTTACTTGTTTTCTGTTAAAAATTGTTACTAAATCAGTCTAAGGTCCTTAAGCCAGTCATTCCTCCATGCAAGAATGAGAAAATGTACATTATTTTTTTCTTTTCTCATGCTCTTTTAACCAGGTTGCTTTTTTAACATTGCAGTGCATAGATTTCTTAAAACTAAGCAAGAAGAAAGAGAAGAGGGAGAAATAAAGGAAAAAAGAACAGACTCACATATTTACAATCCCATTACATTTAAAAATAACTGAGAAAAATTTACTTTATAGGCTGCAAAGAAAAGCATTCACCACAAAAATAGTACTATTAAAAATGTTTTTTTTACTTACAGTTAACTTTCTCCCCTCTCTTTCCCTCCCTACAGCATCTTTCTGACCATTAATGACATGAAGTAGGGCATATACTTTACAGTCCCCCACAAGTCCAACAAATTCTAAAAAAGTACAATATTCACAGATTTTATTGATCTGTCATATTTCACAAATATAATTATTGCATTGTAATCCCACATTAAGTTACTGGTTTTATTACTGTTCATCTCCTAAATCATGTATCTGCTTCATTTTCAACATACTCTTGATTCTTCTAGTAAATTCCCATGCTCCCTTCCTTCTCTCCAACATTTCTAGTGAAACATTGGAAAAGGTTTCACAGGTACAGTCTATCTGTGGTCTTTATTACCAGAAGAACAAGAAGTAGAATCTCCTTCACAGCTCAGTTTTTGTTGGACAAACTTTTGTGTTTCCTCCTTCGCATGTACTTCATCAAAAAATGATTTTGTCCCTCCATGGAAGAATATCTTAAACTCAGCTGGGTACAGCAGTTTGAATCTCACACCTGCTTTGTGACATTCCCTGAAAAGTGGAATGCATTTACTCCTCTTCTGTCTGGTGTACAGTGAATAATTAGTACTTTGCACTTCTGCCACAGTTTTGTCAGAATCAACTCCTTCTGCTGGTAGGATTGCATCTTTACTATTAAAGGTCATGGTTTCTTTCTCGTGGCCAGGTGTGGAGCATACACATGATGCGCCCTTTCAACTAGCAACTCCTGCTGTGTGCTTCTTTGTGCTTTCATAACATGTATGCAGTCTGTTTCTTCCAGCTTCTCTGGTATAGTTGAACATCTCATGTTTTCCCTTTGTGCTCTGTCCTCTAATTCTATTATTTTTTTTCAAATAACTCCTCCTAAGTAGCTTCATAGTCAGCCAGCCTTTTCTTCACTTCATCCTCTGAGTTTTTCAGCTTTCTCCTCATCTCAATATCTGTTTAAAGCTTCTTCCATTTTTCTAGCCTTTAGTTGTTTGTGTTGATATACTCTACCAGTATAGGTTACAGGAAGTCATGCCTGGAGGTTGCATTACTTTTTGCTGAACAGCTGCAGATCTTTCCCCAGTCAGTGTTTCTTCCTCACTTTTTGCAGCTGATTTTTTTTTCCAGATGCTCTGTATTTCTTTTTTTCCTGGCATCTAGGCAGTACAGCTACTAGCCAATTACTGAAATTTCCCATAAACACAAAAGTCTACTGGCCTCCTCAGCTGAGTTTCTGTTTTCACACTGTGAGAGCTAAACTTAAGCTGTTACACAATGCACAACCATCTTGGAAGTCCTCAAGTGCCAGGCTTCTTGGAGAAAAAAAAGAAGCCATTTTCATAAGAGTCTCATTGATGAAGGCATGAGTATGCAGATAAAATCAGTGCATGAGAATAATAGTCAGGCAGTGATGCAAGGAACAGCCAGACAGTAGTGTCTATTGAAAAAATAGCAGATTGAGAGGATGTGGGTGTTGCTATGCATATATGTAGAGGATCAGACTATGTGAAAGAGGATATGAAGGCAAAAGAAGACAAGGAGGTCAAGATAGCCTTAAGGATTGGTGGAAAAGGGGGTGCATCTTGATGGGCAGCTTTAGTCTGCAGGCAATATAATGCAGGAAAGAGGGGGCAGTTCCTTGTTGTAGGTCTGAGTCTATGGAAATGTGCTGAAAAGAGAAAGCTGATAGTAATGGGAGCCCACAGCTTTGTAGCATTTACGCATGGGGCACGTACTTCCTGGGTAGGTAAGATGGATGTGTAAGTAGTGGTAAATAATAGTCCTGGCTCCCCAGCAAAGCAGAATAACTTAACAGATCTTATGGTGACCAACTCAAAGAAGTGAGTTGGAAGCACTGAAGTTACTGTAGAAGGTCAGCAGTGCTGCAGTATGGTTTTAGCTTCTAACTGCAGAGGAAGAAAAAGCTTTGAAGACACTAATCTGGGACAATAGAAAGGTGGATCCTAGATAGCTGGTCAAGGAAGTGGAAAGCAGTGTCAGAGAATGGAAAGCAGAGAGAATAGAGTAACTTGTAGGACTTCAGTAAGAGGAGGTTGTTGCTGCCACCAGTAAGGGTCTGCTGTGCAAAAGAAGCCAAAATCTAAGGAAACCAGCATGAATCATGGAGAGAGGTGATTAGAGAAAAGATGGGAATGCAGAGTGAGAAGTAAAGGGAGAAGTGTGAATAACAAAAATAAGTAGACATCAAGATGAACGTGCAAGGTCATCAAGAAGACTAGATATGATAAAGGAAAGGAGTAGTTTGGGGGAGGTGCAGTATGGACAAAAGGAGGTTTTCAGTTACATGCAGGAATCAAAGGTTTACACCTGGTATTGAATACATGAAATCAGGAAGTGGAAGGGCAGGTGGTGATACTGGATTAACGCTTCACTTCCATCACTGGCAAGAGCTGCATGATGGGGAAACAGACATGGGCATTGTGAGCTGCACAAAGGGGTGTAGCTAGGTAGACAGATGACCATCTATCTAAAGAGAATGTTATATAGGAACTAAGGAGGTAAAACACTGAAACTCACTAACCCTATACCTTTGCTAATTCAGGGGTTAATAGAAGTCCCTAGAGGATCGTTGGAAAAAAAATTTACTTTTCCCACATGTTCTGAGATGGTGCCAAATGTTCACAGAACAGCAGTCATGGTGTGATAGTGTTACTGCATGGGGGGATATAAGATGATCCTGGGTCATATCTGTAGTGCTTCAGAAAAGATCCTGAGTGCAAGTCTAATGGGGCAGTGTCATTATTAGATGTTTGAAAAACAGTAGTCAGGATTATTTCATGTAGTACATTCTTACCAGTATAAAGTGTTGCATCTGTAGGCATGGGTATGAGCAACATTTTATGAGGCAACCCCACTAAATATATTGGATCTTAGAGTTTGCAATGCATTTAACACAATACCACAGGGAAGTTTTATAGGGAAACTGCAGTGCTGGCAGGGGACTATAAGTGTAAAAATAGGGGAATTTAATGGCTGACCAGAGGCAGAGCATGGTCATTACACTAAACAAAACCGTCTGTGTGAGTTTATAGCTTGTTGCAGGGTACTCTCTCTTTATCACTGGAAATCATGTAATATTCCTAGATGTAAATGACAAACCCCCTGTAAACAAAACCTGCATTATTTTAGGAGACTTTAACTACCCAGCAATAAACTAGAGCACCTACACCTCAAATGTAGGATATGCCAAAAGTTCTTAGATTTCATAAACAAAATCTTCCTGGAACAGATCATTAACAAACACATTAAAATAAAATATCATTGACCCGATCATTATAAATATAGCTATTTCATGTACTATTCTCCTGTTGTCTCCTTTCCCAATTAAGTTGGATCATAAATTAGTGACTATCACCATTAGAACCCTTAAACCTGATGATACCAAAATATCGAGTTCAAAGATTTCAGATGTGCAAATCCCATCAAATTGTATGATAAAGTTTCAAGATTCACTTATTCCAGTATAACCCCTGACTTCTCTTCAGAGAGAGCTACACATAAGAGCTCTAGACCCACTTAGATAAATGTATAGAACTGACAGTACCAAGCAGAGAAGCAAATCACTCTGGTGGTCCACCGACATCAATAATCTCCACAACAGAATAAAAATATTCCTTAAAGTATACGGCAAATCTAAAGACTCCCAAGTTTAGGATAGCATTACAATATTGACTAAAAACTAGGGGAAAACTATTAGGACTACTAAGACAGCTCATGAACTTGGGTTATTATCTAAAGCTAAGGATAACTACAAATCCTTCTTTACCCATGTCAAAAAATTAAGAAATAATACAGAACAATGCTCGGCACTTATTCAGGATAATGCCACTTATTCTGACTATTCAATGCCCAATTATCCCTGAAGCTCTCAGATACCCCATAATCAGCAAGGATCATGTCCTAAAGGTGCTCTGAAACACTAAACATATTTCTTCCATGGGGCCTGATATTATACCTGGCTGTTTGATAAGCAATACCAAGCAAGCCATGGCAAAGCTTCTCCTTAAACTATTTAAACTGAGTTTATCCATTAGCTTTGTGCCTCAGGTTTGGCACACAGCAGTAGTGATGTCACTCCATATGGGTGGCCCCACCTCTAACCCAGAAAATTACAGGCCCATCAGCCTAAAGAATGCCATACACAAAGTCATGGAGCATATTATAAGTGACCTGATTAACTATGACATTAAAAATCTCATCAGGCTAGACCCACAGCAATCTTGCATTGTAAAGAGTAGATCCTGCTTAATGAATCTGGTTAACTTCTTTTAAAGTGTAACACAAGCTGTAGACAGCAGCCATGCTGCACACATGGCATACCATGACCTGGCCAAGGCCTTTGACGCCATAACCCATGTTAGTAAGCTCAGTGTAATACAAATTGATCCCTGTGTAGTAAGATGTGGAGAGAAAACTGGATAAAGGACAAAACTCATGCAGTGCAGGTAGCAGATACCTAATCAAAGAGCATGAAGGTAACCAGTGGTGTTCTGCAGGGCTCTGTACTGCAACCCCATTTGTTTGGTGTCTGATTTTCTCATCTCCAGTCCACAGACCAAGAAATCCCATTTGTTTGGTGGTCTGATTTTCTCATCTCCAGTCCACAGACCAAGACATCTTGCTAACCAAGTTTGCGGATGAATGTAAACTGACAGTCATTGTCAAGTTGCCCTCTGGCACCCAAAACCTGTAGCAAGAACTTAAACAAGGGGCTTAATCGAAATGCTAAACAGTGTAACATTGTCACTTTTGGTAAACTATCCCTCCCCTCAGCATACGACATGGACAATATCCCACTCCAGAAATATAATGTTGTTAAAGAATGCAGCATTTGGGTTGATAATTCCCTTTCCTTTGATCATCTTGTAACAGTAGTAAGGAAGTCCTTCTCCTTAGTGCATCTGATCCCCAAGGAGGTTTTCCAGATCCATTATATTCAGTATTGATTAGGTCAGTTATTGAATACAATGCCCCTTTGGGAAGTACTTCAAATGACATATCCCACAACTATAAGGACCTCAGAAGTTCTTAACTCAGGAAAAACACTGTCTTAAAAACCCTAAAAGGCTGGAAGCTCTGTGTCTTAACGTCTGAGCCATTAAGAACAGACCCAGTGGTCTTGGATCTTTTGCATCTGCACAAGATGAATAGTCCTACAAGTACCCGGGCATGGGATCTAAAGCATCAACCAACAGAAGAATAAGAAAACAATAGTCATAGATTCATTATGAAGTGCCGTCTCCATCTCTAGAATAGACTCCCACTATACATTAAGCAGGGTGATGCATTATCTTCCTTCTGATGGAAACCGGATAATTGGAATGGTATTCACAAATTTGTCCCTGGCCTGACTGGCCTAACTCTCTTCAAGAGATGTTCAGCCTGATGGTGGGTACTGGTGAACCACAAATGGTTGTAAGGCTCAATAGAAGATTGGTGTTTCTTATGATCTTATGATGAGGGGTACTTTAAAGTGAGAAATCTGTACGGATGAGCTATGGTTTAGTGCTTAGACCAGTACTGGCACAATACCTGAGACTGTTGTATTACATATTCATGCATCACCTTTTTATTGCTTATGACATGTTCTGTATGAGACTCAAAAAAGGTGAAAACAAGAAAAAAATAAACACTCAAAAGAGTAAAAATAATTCCCAGTAAGGACTGCTATAACTAAAATATGGATCATACAGGTGCTTATTTGTAGTGTTAATGGCAGTTTGTCTACTCTGCCCTCACGACACTAACAAAGCCTCACACACATGTAGTTAGAACCTACATCCTGCTAGGTTTACTTTGTGGTTCAATTTCTTCCTGGCAGTATGCTGAAAGGTTGTATGTTTAGAACAGAAATTTCATCAGAGAAAGTGACAGTGCATTTTAGAATTCCTAACAAGTTTCAGTTCAAAGTTGTGTACCAACTCACCTCAGCAGGGCTATTTCTCAGCAGTTTGATTTGCAGGGCAACTTGAAAAAAGTGCCCCTTCCCTTCAAAATGTACTGCGTTTTGGTGCCCCTTGAGGGCAGCCATCATTGGCATGATAATGCAGGGTGACCAGTGAGATCAGTCTGGTCTATATGAACCGCCCCACACCCAAGTGTTATCATACACTTTGTATAGCTCTGGAACCCTGGTATATTTATTTATATTCAACAGCAGATGATGAGTTATATGCCTGCTTACAGCATGAGTAAACAAAAATTATGCCATCTAGATGGATGAAATACACTCTGTGATGTAAGCATATCAATGCAGAGATGTAGCCTTGAAAATGTACTTCTTTGGTTTTACTCTTATTTGAAATAAAATTCTTAAATCAGACAGTCAGTGACACTTTCTGAAGCAACAAAATGTCACTTGTGCTAGTGCTGTCTTTCCATAAATGCTTTGCTGTCTCTAAGTATGTCTTAATTCAGTATTTTTTCAGAATGGTACTTTCCAGTAGGCATTTTCAAGCTTCATTGTGCCAGAGTTGAAGTACTTCTTGCTTGTCACAAACAATGATACATGAATGCACACATGAACTTTTACTCACCTTCAGAACGTCAGTGATATTTTACACAGAAGTCGTACTTTTCACTGAGTTCAATAGCAACACCTTAAGTACACACTCAGTGGTGAAAGACCTGGGCACACCATTTGACAGCAACCTTACCTTTGATCACCATGTCTCTACAGTGGTAAAAAGGGCATTCTGTTTTGCTCATCTCATAAGTAAGGGCATTGCCTCCAGAAAAAAAAGAAGTTATAACCTCCCTGTAGTCTTCCCTCATCAGGCCAATAATTGAGTACAATGCCCCATTTCATATGTACCTTTCCAAACACCTGCAGCAATTGGAGAAACCACAAAGGTTCCTCACAAGGAAAAGTCACGGTCTTCAGCATCTGTCCTATGTGGATTGTCTGAAATCACTGTCACTTTATTCTGTTTCATACAGACTACTCAGAGACAGTCTCTGCCTTGCATATAAGGCAATCTCAGACCCTGCTTTATTGGAAATGCTGCTTAAACGCAAGTCAAATGGTACACGGTTTACTCACTTTAAAGACCTTAACCAGGTATGTGACATTAGTAGAACCTGCTGTAGGGACACATTTCTCCCAGAGGTTACCACACCTTTGGAACAGACTCCCACTTCATGTCAGAGCACCTCATTGGCCCTCTTCAAATGCAATCTGGAGGATTGAATGGGTGACCGTAAATTCACCCCAGGGGTTCCACCTGTGTCCCTCTTGGACACAGGCATTAGGTGATGATCATGGAAATAAGGGTAGAGCTAGGGCCCTAGAGCCATTAGCCTAGTAACTTCCTACGATCCTATGAGTTACCGTTTCACAATAGAGTGAAGGAAAAGTATCAAACCTGTCTTTATCAAACCTAGGCAGTGAGTATTAACATACTTGCTTCCTAAAAGCGTCCAACTTAGTACTCATTTCTCAAGTTTGATAACCTCTGAGGGTGGCCTAATGGTTAAGGTGTTTGCATTGCAAGCACAAGGTGCAGTGTTTGAGTCTCACAAGGGATAATTGGCTAGGCTTAAAATGGCTCGTAAGGGTAGTTAGCTTAGTACTAACCTATGAACCTATAAATTAAAGGTCTTGCTACCAGGCAGAATTCGTAAAATCCAAAACTTTTAATTCTTCGTCTTCCGGCTTTTTCCCGGTTAGGGGTTGCCACAGCAGATCACCTGTCCGCTCATGATTGGCAGTGGAGTTTTACAGTGTCGGGTTGCCAGCCCGGCACCCAACTTTCCACAGAAGGCACACACACTCACACCTAGGGCCAATTTAGAGTGTCCAATCTACCTACAGCATGTCTTTGGGATGTGGGAGGAAACCGGAGCACCCAGAGGAAACCCACACGACCACAAGGAGGACATGCAGACTCTGCACAGAAGGCACCCCAGCTGAGAATCGAACTGGAGAACCTCTTGCTGTGAGGGAGCAACGCTAACCACTGCATCACCGTGGCCGCCCTAAAATCCAAAACTTTTAATATAAAATGTAAAATCCAAATGCGAAGCTGCCAACAAATCAAGGTAAATCCAAAATAAAAAATAAATAAAACACAATCAGAAAAATCCAACTAGAGCAGAAAGGACACACACTTTTGGCTTTACTAGCCTTTTTCTGATCTGAAAGCACTTGTCCATTCTGCTCTACTGGTAGCACGGCTTCTCAGTTACACAGAGATTTATGTCTTTTGGTAAGGCTTGCTTTTAGTGTTATTGACACAATTTTGTTCTGAAGTTTACAAACCTGGGAAATGAAAGTTAATGGATTTGACCCATGCAGGCCTGTGTTACTACTCATTCATAAGGTCTGATGGTCAATTTTTAATGCTGTTGTTTCACCAAAGTGTTGTTCACTGAACCTGTAACTCATCAAAACAATAGGTACCTATAATCTACTCCAGGATTTGCAAGTAATAATTATTGTGATATAGTTATGTATAGGGGTGGTAAATAAATTAGTGGAGACAGGTGCAGTGGCCATCAGTTTGACTAATGCACCATTACTGAATGGAGTGGTTAGTTAAACTGTGGTCAGTATGCGGGAGATCTTCTCTCCTTTTCCCAAAGATGCAGCAACTTTAAAGTTGATGACATTACATTTGAGAGTACAGAGGGCATGGCCACTGGCTTGTGGTGTGGGGGAAACCTCAAAGAGATTTTTTTTTTCAGTTTTTGTCAATGCTGTTTCATATTAGCTGCTTTCATCCAGTGTTCACATTAATATCCACTGCTCTGCCCCCTACAGCCAGGGAATACATTATTGTCCGCTGTCTTATACATTATAACATATGCAAAATTATCTGTGAACATCAGTTCTGATTGAATTATACACTAAAAGCATACAACAGGTGCAGTCTTCTTTTTATAATGTTTCATGATTAATGATGATGATTATAATAATAATAATAATAATAATAATGTGCTTCTTGCAAAGTGTCGCACAACCACTGAATCAGCCTCATTGTTGCCATGCTCGGTCATGAAACAAGAAGACTCAAAGCTGGCATGTGTTTCTTCACCCTGTAGCATAGCAATACTTTCCTTCTAGAATGTAGTTTATGTATTAATGCGGATAAACCCCGCTACATCCATGTGCCCCATTTTCAGTGTGTCATGGGCTGAAATACACATTGAATTTATAAGGCGTATATTTCACTATAAGTAATGCACTGAATGTGTGTCGAATATGACTTTATGATGTGATGCTTCAGTTACCTTTACACAAAAAGCTACTGATTAACATTTACTACTGTATTGTGTATTTTATTTGCTGATCTGCTGTAAATGGAGACATTAAGTAATATTTTACGATCCTTGTCCCAGTAGGAAAACATCACTGACTATACAGATATGTATGGTTTCACTCTACTTGACATTATAAATTACTGTTCAGGCATGGTTAATGCTCTGTTTATTCCCAATTGTTTTCTACTGCTATCTCATGTTATAAATGACTGCATAGCCTATAGATCATAAATTGAATCAGTATGATTGTATTACATTTGACAGCACAGATGGCACAGCCACTGACATGTATATTTCTTAATCTGAATCTCATCTGCTACCATTGATACCTAATATGACTATGGACAAGGGTTATAAGGTGTGATGTTTATATCTACAATCATAAGGGATCATACTATACTGCGGTGGTGGCGCTGCGGTAGCGTTGTCGCCTCACAGTTAAATGTTGCCCATTCGATTCTCAGTTACAGCGTCTTCTGTGTAGCGACATGCATGAATGGAGGTTCCTTCATTGAAGGTTGTGCATTAGGCCCGGCAAGCCAGTACGTAAAAATCTACTGCCAATCATTAGCGGACCGGAGTTCCACTGTGGCGACCCCTAACCGGGAAAAGCCGAAAGACACAAACAAACATAAGGGATCATACTGAATTGTAATCTATACAGTTACAAGCTTTCCTGGCCGCACACTAAGCCATTGTTTGCTGTACATTAAATCTTGATATACATTACACATATGACTTTAATAAAAACAGTTGAAATAATATTCAGGGTTTGCTGTCATGATATTTTATATATGAGTGCGGACTCTCATTTGAGGTAGACAGGACTATATCAATACTTCAAGCACTTTCTCTGACAGTATAACTCACAGGATAAGCTAGCAAGCTGCAGACAAATTAGAGGTTAGACTCCTGTAGCTTCCATCAGCATATGCTGTGATTTTAATAAAATCAATTTATGAGACTAAGTCTCCCGGGTCAGTTCTGAGAATGGGAACTTCTGTGTAGTGATTCTTAACTAGTTAATGAAGGCTGAAGCAACTCAGGGTCAATAAAGTGAATAATAATAATAATATAATAATTAATATGAAATAAAATAATGAAAGGAAATAAATATAATGAAAGGAGTAAGGAAAAGTTCTTTGTCAAAGAGGAAGTAGTAGAACTATAAGGTAATGATGCGTTTGGGAAAAAAAACAGCCATGTACAGGAAAGGCAGGCTTTTCCTGATGAATCCATAATCTATACAAGTAATAAACTACCCGAATAATATAATAATTAAAGAATATAAGACTTCCAAATCAGGAAAAGAAAATAGCAGCAAAAATAAACACAGCAACTCCCAATCTATAATCGCATAACTATTTTGATTATTTATAATGACTAGCCAGCATGAAAGCATTTATACTTGACTGATTCAAAAAGATAATGTCTTAAGGCTTTACAAAAAATGCATAGGATTCAGTACTTTGCAAAAAGTCAGGAAGGGATTTCCAAAGTGTGGGAGCCAGTACAGGGGAGCGGTGAGTGTCACAAGACAGTTTGTTACGGTGATTATGAATGGATGGAAACAACCTTAAATCATAAAGAGAGGTCCTCATTGCAAATCTGTAGGTGAAGAAGGGCAAGGAATTCATTTTAAGAATTTTGGTAAAGAAGGGAGATCAGATCGCTGTTGGACATGAAGCCTGTTGGCTTTGGATAAGAATAAGAAACATCATTTATAGTGAGGGGAAAGAGTAAGGAAAAGACAGATTTTTGTTAGCTGTTCATGATTTTTTTATTTTGAGACTGCTGTTACAACAAGGACACCATATATGAGATGGGAAAATGTATCATTTTTTTCCTTTAGCTGACCTAGATTTGGGAAGACAGGAAATGAGAAATTATCTGGAACCAGAATAATAGTTTATTAACTTTAGTGTTAGTAACCCCAATGTGATGTTGACAGTTTTACACACTGCTTTCCAAAGCCCAGGGTTTGATTCCCTCAGTCTCAGTTTGCCTACTGGATGATCCTGCCTGAGTTATTTAATCAGGCTATGTTCCCAGGCTGAGTATGAAAATGAAAAGGGTCCATTTGGGTCAGTGCTCTACCCAGTGAAAAATACACATAAACCAACAAATAAATAGATAAAGTTTAGTTTAGAATGAAAACCACTCTCTAGATACCTGAAAGCTTCTCTAGTGTCACCAATATATGTGATATTTAATTTGATTTGAGTTTTTTTTTTTTGGGGGGGGCTAAAGCTATTAAATAATACATTAAATATAGCTTAAGTAACAAGTGATAGTTTAATTTATATCTTAGAAATTGTGTCTTTTAAAATTCAAGAAATACTTGGGAATTGAAAGATGTCACTTGGAGAAATAAGGAAAACGAATTATGAGCACTATAGTATGTTCAGAATAAAAATAAGTATTTGATAACAAATAGGTAGAGATCGGTGACATTGGTCTTCTTGTGTAAACTGTAAATAATTGCTGAAAAGCAGGGTGTATTATAGTAAGGATTTGTTTAAAGAAATACAGGAAAAATCAAGAGGTGTAATAGAGCACCCTTTCAAGAGAAAAAAGGACTTAAGAGCTATTGTATCATAAAGAAAGTCTGTAAATAATGTGTTAAATGTACTTTTATAGAAAGTCTAAATTGTAACCATCAGGTGAAGACCAAGACAGATTGTATATACTGTATGTGAGGCTCTGGGTTCTTTTTCCACACAGGTAGATTGATTACTGACACTGCAGTGCAGCATAAGAGGGGGGGGGGGGTTCTGTACTCCTGAGTGTGCTATCCTTTGGCTGAGACGTTAAACCAAGGCCCTAGCTACTTGAATTGTTGGTAGCTCAGGTGGATGTAAAAGATCCCATGGCACACATCAAAAAGAGTAGGGGGTCCTTTAATTAACACAGCAGGAACAAAACATTATTTACATATTTACATAATTACAAAACATACTTATTACATTTGACTGGGGGGACTTGATGGTCAGCAGGTATGGGTGCAAAAAACATACAGGTAAAAAATATAATTGAAACATAACCTCTTCCATCTTGCCCCTTCTGCCTCCACCACTTTCTCCTTCCTTCTGGTTTATACTGGCTGTGAACCAGTATATATAATACTTCTGAACTAGTAGGTTGATTCTATATAATCCTGTCACGCCAGCTATATATTTCTCTTCTATACATGCCATCACCAAAAAGTACGTAAATGGCAAACTCGTACCTGGATAACTTCTTCAGAACTGCTCTCCAAAGTCAGGAAACAAAATGTTATATGGAGCTACTGCCAGATGTCAGTTCATAACCAAAGACAAAATGGTTGTGTAAAACCCGTCGCACAGCACACCTGCCTTTGCTGTGGGTGACATCAATTTAAACACTTGTTTGCAAGAAACAACTCTCTGACAACCACTATGTTGAGGACCTCGACTAAGCCCATGGTTGCACAAGATTATGAAAAAGAGAAAACAGTAAAACAGAGAATAGGATGGCTCACATAACTGCAATCTCATAGTCCAACTGAATACAGTGAAGCAGCTGTGGGAACTGCACTTTGGGAAGCTAGGAGAGAGGAATAGAATTCATGCAGATTCAATATACATCTGTATTACATAAACGCTGAATGGGTGCTACACCATTGTTCATATTTCACTGCACAGCTAGCACTGAAAGTAGCAAACCGAAGTATTCCATCAAGCGCTGTAAGAAAAATAAACTATTTCATCTACTTTACAGTCCTTATTAAAATTTTTCTTCTCACAGCTGAGAGTAACTAGTCTACAACTAGGAATTAAACTCTATTGAATGAACAGCATCCCACTGCAAGTCTAATTTTATCCTACATAAATACTGCCAATTTTGAATGAATTCTTCTATTCTATCCAGCACTTTAACAGCACTAGGTTCAAGGATGTGATCCTTCCACTGTATTCAGCACTTATTAGGTCGACCATTGCCTACAATGCCCCCTTCAGTATGTACCTGTCCAAACACTTAAGATAACTTGAATGACCACAATGCTTTCTTACCAACAAAATCATGGGCCTAAATTATAAAAACTATACTATCTCAAAGCCTTGTTCCTCTTCTCAGTATCAAACAGGCTACTGAGTGGTGAGCTCTGCTTTGCAAACAGAGCCTCAACAGAAGTAATCCCCTCTAATGTACTACACATCTAAAAGTCTAACTGTGGTATAAATACCTGCTTAAAATATATTAATCTCATTTACAACATAAACAGAACATACTGGAGGGATAGATAATTATCACAGAAAATACCACTTCTTCGGATGTGTCTCTTACTCTATTCAAAAGTAATATGGATGAAGGGATAGGAAAGCACAAATTCACCTCTGGCTTCCCACCCATACACTTTATGGTTAAGGGTACTATGTAAGTATTCTGACCAGCTCTGGGTTATTCTTATTTAAATTACAGGGGCTAAAAACTTCATGGGAATGGAGACCCTGGCTTCTCAAGATCCTCAACAGATTAAAAGCCATTAATAGTACCTACGAATCCACGAGCATGAATATAATTGTTTTTTTTTTCTACTTAACATCTGCACCTGATATTTTTCTTTTCTGTGA
>NC_056744.1:1642291535-1642296535 GCF_019279795.1 Protopterus annectens | reverse complement strand
TAAAAACTGTATATCATAATTTAATAATAAATAATAAATACATTTCAAAGACATTAGATATAGAGTATGTATGATGTGTTGTGTATTGTGTATTCATCCCATATATATATATATATATATATATATATATATATATATATATATTTTTTTAATACACAATACACAACACATCATACATACTCCATATCTAATGTCTTTGAAATGTATTCATTATTTATTATTAAATTATGATATACAGTTTTTATAGGAGTTTTATATATATTCTTATTTTTATCTAATTATATAGGTGATAAAGTGTTTTGATGTTTAAAGTTAATATTTATATATATATATCCATATTCACAGTTGTGTTTTTACCTAATTCTGCTGAGATTTAAACTCACCACAAATCAATATACATTATTTATACCTTGTACTTAACCATAATTATTCATCATCATTGCTAATTGATTAATTGATTAATGAGATTTTTTAGAAAAAAGTATATAAAGGCATGATGGGATTTTATTTTTTGAGGTCTGAAGAAACGTTGTATTTGAACGTGAAAGCGCTAACCAGTTATCTGTACAATAAACTGTTCGTGGTGTGCCAGCCGTGGAGTGCTTCTTTAGTCTACTACAAGTTATTGCTATTTCTTCTTGAGAAGCACCTTGCCTGATAACACTTGTGTGTTTTTAGCTATTTTTCGTTGTTCTTGTGATATCAGGACATGGCTACTGGCAACATGGAGAATATGAAAGGAATACCTAACGAAACGGAGATGACATCTTCCATTCTTAACAAAATACTGACATTTGACAATAATCCGTTGCTCAAACTAACCAAAAATGACCTTACAATGGAAGGAGAGAAACGGATGAATGCCCCACGTAATATGGAGGTACTTCAACTTACTAGAAAACTAGAGAACAGTTTCAACAAACTTAAAAGCACGCAATGGCAGAGGCAGCACATGGAAGCATGCCTCTGCTTTAAGATAATACCAAGGGGATTGTGAGTTCTGAAAATGCCGACTTTCGGCAATACCTACCCGGAACTCTTAATTAAATGGCAAAGGTTGAATATAGAAACAAGTTACGGATATATTAAATTATTAATTGAGCAGTATCAATTAATAGAAAATAGTTTAAAGGAAGAAATACAGACATTGGAAACAAAACTTAAAAACATTCTGAAACATGATGATATGATGGTTTTTTACGATGATCTAACCACAACCCTTTCTTTGTTAGATCATAAGTTGTTACAAGATAAAAAGAAAAAATTAGAGAGGGACTATGGTGATTTTATTAAAGGACAGGTCTTTTCTTGGCCGAGAGACTTTGTGCGACAAGAAACTAACATCAACATGAACAAGGATAATCACTATAACAGAAAGGAAATGTCCATTCACAATACTTATGCAGAAGTCTCTGCACGCAATACTGCGCATGCCAAATCCAATCCGGAAGCTCTGATGAAAACTACAACTACAGGCCCAGACGCCTTGACATCACAAGATCACGCTACCACCAACAACGAACGGCCGAGTTCGAGAACAAGGCAGGAGACAGCCATAATCCACGCGACTCATGGAGAGGTGAATACTGACCAGGAGAAGCGTTCAGATGAGAGGGAGAAGCAAAATCCTATTCCAACAAATGAAGATTGCCAATCGACAGTGTGCACAACAAACGGAACTTTACAACACTCATTCAGTGCAAACAACAGGAATAGAACCGTCACTAATGGATGCATATCTCTACAGGATGACGCTTTGTTTGAGATAGAGGGGGAACATTCTTTTCCTTACCCTATAAAGAACACCGAACGGAGAGTTTGGCAGAAACCCATGAATACCAAAAAACGGAAAGGCTCGGAAGAGATATACGAGTTTCAAAAGAAGGTACTCCGTCCGACACAGAAGGACTGATAATTAATATTTCAAGGTATGCTTTAAATAAGACTGAGAGCTCTCTATTGAATAAAGGCTTATCCTTTATTCCATCCAAATATGCTGATGTGACTGACATTGTAGTAGATATAAAAATGTTCACTAGGAATTTGAATCTTAAATTGTTCTATGGTAATGATGATAGAAATATACATTCATACAATAATGGTTACAAGAAACCTTCTACACTTATGCCTCCATCTAACCATATTGTAGAAGCTTTTGAAAAGTCATGTGAGAATGATTTAATGAATAGCTATGCCAAACATGATAGATTAGAATACTACAATTTAAGTAAAGATGAAAATGAAGCAATGAAGAAATTACAACTGAACAATGATATTATTATTAGGCAAGCAGACAAGGGTGGCTCAGTAGTAATAATGGATAAGAATATGTATGTTGAAAAAATGAATGAGTTGCTAGATGAAAAGGATACATATGAAACTTTAAATGGTGTGTCCTTAAACAAAGTAATAAGAAGCATACAAGAAATGTTATATGATATGTTATTATGTGGTATAATTGACAATGATTTATATGTGTATTTTTTGGTCAAAGAACCTGTGATACCCACCTATAGAGGGTTACCAAAAGTGCATAAAAACTTATACAATCCACCCATGAGACCCATTGTGTCAGGGAGGGGATGGGCCACGGAGCCTCTCTCTATTTATTTAGAAAAACAGCTTAAACCCACGTTAAATGGAATTACATCTATATTAAAGGATACTGAGGAATTTTTATATGAGTATGCAGAATATATTGAAAATAACACCAACATTGAGAAAGACATCCTAGTAACACTAGATGTTACATCCCTTTTTACATGCATTCCCAATAGCATAGGGATAGACTATGTTAGATTGCTCCTCATTCAAAAGGACATTCCAAGTAATCTAGTAATAAGATACATGATGTTACTAGAAATCATTTTAGAGAATAATGTTTTCACATACAATGGGAAATATTATTTACAGAATAAAGGAACAGCAATGGGAACCCCAGTAGCCAACTCATATGCTAATTTAGTGATGGCTTACTGGGAGGAGACATACATACAGAGAAACAATCCATATTCAGAACACATAAAATTTTACAAACGTTTTGTAGATGACGTTTTCCTTATCTGGGATGACACCATGGACATGTTAAGTGAATTTGTCATTTACATCAATGGAACAACAGATTTTCTGAATTTTGAATATACTTCATCGAATAAAAGTATTGATTTTTTAGATGTACGGATTGCTAAAACTGGAATGAGAATAGACACAGATTTATATAGAAAGGAGTGTTGGAGGAACAATCTACTACATAAAGAAAGCATGCATCCTACACACATCTTTCCCAATATAGTCAAGAACCAGTCATTACGAATTTCTAGACTGGTGACTGATGAAATGAGGTACAAGGAACAACAAGATACATTAAAGGAGAACTTTATAATGAGGGGATATGATAAAACCAAGGTTGAGAAAGTCATCATCGAAAATAATGGACTTAGAAAAGGGAAAGGAAAACCTTACATATATAGGCATAAGAACAGAACAAAGGGGAGTTCAAATGAGACTACAAAAAATATGCATACACGGTTAGTGATACCATATACCAACAAAAACAATCAAATAAAGGAAATAATAAATAAGAATTGGCCATTACTTATGATAGATGATCGAATTAAGGAAATAGCTGGTGATAAGCCTAACATTACCTACAAAAACATGAAATCCTTAAAAAGAATACTTTGCTATGAGCACAATGATCACAACAATGAGAATTTTCCACAGTCAACAAGAAAGGGGACCTTTGCCTGCTGAAACTGTAATCAATGCAATTTTATGCTGAATGGGAATGACTTTATACATCCCGACAATGGAAGGAAAATTAGTTTTGATAAGTATGCAGACTGCAGAAGTAGAGACCTCATATACATAGCAATATGTCAAAGTTGTTCCTCATTTTACATAGGGAAAACAAACAGAACACTACGTGAAAGAGTTAGAGAACATATTTACGCCATTAATAAAGAAAATGAAAATAATGCTCTAGCTAAACATGTTATTATGAAAGGAACAACACATAGATTTAAGTTTATGGCGTTGGAATTAATTATGAGAACAAACAGGTTAGGCAACATTAAAAATTACACCGAAGAAAAGGAGAATAAATGGATCATCAGACTCCAAGCACACAAGGGACATGGCCTCAATGAAAAAGTTTCATTGAAACCATTCCTCATGGCCAAGCCATACAAACATTAATTTGATTTATCTTATGTCTGAGTTTCATCTTATATGTGCAGGTACACCTGTGATATTGATAGCATGAAAGTACATTCATAATAACTATTCAGTTAATAATTAGAATTTTGATAGGACTGATATATGCATACAATATACATTTTATTTCCTATGGAAACAATATTGCTTATGTGCTCTAGTTCTTTTATATGTATTAGGTAGTGAATGGACAAATTCATCCCATATATATATATATATATATATATATATATATATATATATATATATATATATATATATATTTTTTTAATACACAATACACAACACATCATACATACTCTATATCTAATGTCTTTGAAATGTATTTATTATTTATTATTAAATTATGATATACAGTTTTTATAGGAGTTTTATATATATTCTTATTTTTATCTAATTATATAGGTGATAAAGTGTTTTGATGTTTAAAGTTAATATTTATATATATATATCCATATTCACAGTTGTGTTTTTACCTAATTCTGCTGAGATTTAAACTCACCACAAATCAATATACATTATTTATACCTTGTACTTAACCATAATTATTCATCATCATTGCTAATTGATTAATTGATTAATGAGATTTTTTAGAAAAAAGTATATAAAGGCATGATGGGATTTTATTTTTTGAAGTCTGAAGAAACGTTGTATTTGAACGTGAAAGCGCTAACCAGTTATCTGTACAATAAACTGTTCGTGGTGTGCCAGCCGTGGAGTGCTTCTTTAGTCTACTACAAGTTATTGCTATTTCTTCTTGAGATGCACCTTGCCTGATAACACTT
>NC_056744.1:1642114035-1642286535 GCF_019279795.1 Protopterus annectens | reverse complement strand
GCATCTGGTCGCACACAGACGCAGAAGACGAAAACAGTATTTTGCTTCTGTGTGACTGATTGTTTATGTCTGTTTTCCGTGCACGTGGAATTTAAATTCTTGAAGTCATTTGAACTGTGCAGTGGACCACGAACAGACATGCTTAAAATGTGATTCAGGTACTTATGAAATGTTGCAGTTTTACCGATATGTTCCTCAGTCTGCATATATAGAGGAAGCAGAATGTGGAATTCATAGCTATACAGTAATATTTCAAAGTACTGTTACTGGATATCAAGTAGCTCTGTTGCTGGCTAAAGTTGCAAGCAATAAAGATACTAGGTCTGAATGACTCCATGAATATTAAATGCATTTTGAAACAGAAGGCTACTAAATTATGATACTGTTTTTATTTATGATGCTGTTTTACTCTTGTTTTCACTAAGTGATTAAGTAGAATATTTCTGTTGCACTTGATTATACATTCCAGTATTATTGGTGGGGACATAATCATTTAATGTGATCAAAGAAGTCTTTTAAATGCTTCTTTTTCTGGATGAATTAATTTCTGGTGACAGATGTAGTTACAGACTTCTGAAAAATATTAGTAACTGGTGCTATACAAATGTAATGTATCCAAAAGTGCAAGTGTGATAAGCCTGAAGATGCTGTTGTACTAATCAAATCTAGTTGTGTCAAATACTGACAGACAATTTAAGCAGACCCCTCTCTCTATAAAGATGATGGATGCCAAACCAGTATTAAGTGGGATCATGTCAGAAGATCATGTGATCAATGTGCACATTCATGTATCTAATTTTATGACTCATAAACCTTAGAGTACCACATGCACTTAGTGTAGGCATTCATGAATCTGGCCTTATTTCGATTTATAATGTTGAGACAAGGAAGCAGAGGGTTGGGAATTGGCATAATAATTAAAGTGTTTACCTCACAAATAAGAAGAATAGGGTTTAATTCTCACTAAGGAAAATGTTCTAGGCTTAAAATAATTGACAAGGGCAGCTAGACTAATACTTACGTGTATATACCAATGTAATTATCACAGCACTTTTGAGGAAAAACAGTTTTTTAATAGAACATTTTCTGAGAGTACAGTGTAGTTTAGTTTTTTCTGTAGTGAAAGAGAAAAGTTTTATTTGAGAGAGTAACATTTAAGCAAATAAAATTTAGGAATAGAATGTTACAATAAAATAAAAGTAAAGCTTAACTGTGCCCTGCTTGTCTCTGTAATTCCATCTTATATAAATAATTTATGCGGATTATGTGCCCCTGATTTTAGCTATGTCCAGATGCTGCCAATTCTTTCTTCAAGAGGTTAGAATTTATGACTAGGAAACTGGCCCAAGCTTTATTGTACCATGCAAGTGACAAACATGCATACACATACAGTATAAAAAACTTGATCAATAAATTACATGTTTTCTACATTTTTATTTTTTTATTTTTTATTTAACATTTGTTGACCGGGAATGTCCGACTAGGTTCCACAGAGCCTGTTTTCAGCGGAGGCCCTGGGAGAAATGCTCCAGCAATTTTGTCTTTGCTTCTAGTCCTCACTGCTGAAAACAGTAATGCATAATAGTACAGCAGCAGCTTTGTGAATGGTTTTGCTAAGATAGTCTTTTATAACAGCTGGTGAGCCTAAGAAGTATTTGCATTTTGTTGCAGCCTAGGGCCATTTCTGCATGCACACACTTGATTCCTTCCCTGAGAATACTAAATCTTAGCCCTTATTTTGCGAGGACCATTTCTACCTCAGTTTACTACAGACTAGTCATTACAGTTCTGCCTTTCCTCATGATGTGGAAGAGTGTGGAAGCCACATGTGTGTATAAGTCTGATTAATTTGTACTTCAAACTAACCCCTTTTCTGACGTTACCATTCATTCCATCATTTTTTCTTACCCATTTTATCCCTTTCAGAGTTGCTCAGGAGCTGAAGGCCCTCATGGCAGTCAGTGGGTGCAAATCAAAGAAACTAATTCCAGATAAAATGCCAGTCTGTTAGGATATACAAATATATTCAGTCACATTTTGGAGATACACACACACACACACACACACACACACACACATGCATGGATAATTTGGAGAATCACTGGTTCAACTTAGGAGTGCCACCTTTTCAGATTCTCAAAGTGAGACTTTTTTTCAGAAACATGAGATTTTGCAGGGAAGTCATACAAATAAATAGTGCAAAATTCAGACTTTGTTTTTTTCAGGTTCATATGTGTTTTTTTGCCAAAATAAATGTCCACTGTTGTGGAATCTGAGTTATTTTTATTATTTTGTATCATACTAAGGTGCTGCAGGTAGAGAATAGTTATTTTTTGTAATAAGCAGATGATACTTAGAAAATATTTTTGTCCTAAAATATCATGAGATTTAGCTTTTCATGTTTTTCCCCCTCAGGGCACAGCTGCCCAAAGAGGGACTATCCAGTACAAAAAGGGACAGGTAGTGATAAGGCTATCTTGAACTCTCAACTTCCATCGCCAAAATGCAAAATATTATGTCTCACAACCTGGAACAAATGGGCAAAATATAGAACATCTAACAGCTTAATAACACACATATCGCCTACTCTGAGGTGATCTCTGCCTAACATATAAAGCTATGTCAAACCCAGAGCTGTTGGACATGCTACACCTAAAGAAATCCCAATCCCTCCAAGCTACATGCTCTAGAGACCTAAACCTTGTCACCACAATAAACAGGACATGCTGGAGGGATAGATTCCTGTCCCAGAGACTTCCCATACTCTGGAATAACCCATCTATGTCAAGCAAAGTTCTTCATTAGCACTCTTCAAGAAAAATCTTGATGAGTGGATGGGAAATAGGAAATACACCCCAGGGATCACTTCTGTGCCTCTGCTCGACAGTGGAACAGGAAAATAACTTTGTTGGGTGGCGTAAGCCAGGGAACCTTGTTGGCTAGGCTTACATAGGCCCTTGGGTCGATAGCCTAGTACCTACCTATGAACCTATGAACAGCGTCAGTCCGGAAGCTCACAGATAGGGTTGCCACCTTTTCAGATGCCCAGAGTGTGACATTAATTTATGGAAACATCAGATTTTGCGGTACAGACACATGGCCGGCCTTAGGCATAGGCCAACTAGGCGGCCACCTAGGGCGCCGCTGTAGCAGGGGCGCTTTTCCAGTATTTATTTCCAGTAGGTAGACCAGGTTGGGGGCACCTGGGTGGTGTGGGGGGGCACTGTGGAGCCCTTTTGCCTAGGGCACCAGCTGACCTAAGGCCGCTGCTGCTGTAACCAGTGCAATGGACATGCCTTCGTTTTTTTTTTTTTTTTGCTTACTCTTGTAGAATTTGAGTTGTTTCTTTTGTTTTGTATAATATTAAAGTGTTTCAATTACAGAAAATTTGTTTTATTCATCTTTTAGAGAAAACTTGTGATTGTGAAATATTTTTGTCCCAAACTTTTAGGACATTTCCAATGTTTCGCTTTTTTTCCCCCAAAGGGCACAGCTGCCCAAATAGAGACTGTCCTGCATAAAGATGGACGGGTGGTAGCTCCGCTCACATGATGGTTAAAATATTTTGCTATATACATATAAAAAGTTAGTTCGATTAACATAATTCCAGATTGTTTAATATGGATATCGTCTAAAAAACTTTAGCAGGGAATGCGACGGTCACGGAGAGACTGTGACAAGGCAAGCAAAACCCTTTCAATGTGGAACTGCGAGGAACATGGGACCCACCTTATAACGAGGTACACTAGAGAGGTATGACTGTCATTGTCATAGGAGATGAAACTGGGCAAGAAAAATAAGACACCAGAAGAGCACAGACGCAACACTGAAAATATCCCGGCGAGAATCGAGCACCGTTTGCGCCACTGTGTCAGTTCCTGGCTAGTTGCAAATAAGTTCGACGTGTTAATTCTCAGAAAGTTAAGACATTATTTCTAAATCTGTAAGAAACACTGCTGCTTTTTCCAAGTACAGATTCACACAGTTATACTTCAGTACTATGTTTCTCTGGTCCTTGTTTGTTTAATTATTTCGACAGGGCTACTCATTTGTATGAATTGGTTTCTTTTGTGGATGGCATAATCCATACTGCTCTTTTTAAGTCAAGTACCTCTGTCGTTTTATTTTTGTAAATATAATGCATTTATTTCATTGGATATTGCTCTGTGCGCAGTATAAATGTATTTGCTAAGCGTCAGGAACATTCACCCATTGTACACGTGTATACCTCTTCTAATATAAATCACGGCTCACTGTTTGCCGTTAAAGATACACTTTTCTTCTGCAGTTACAATGTGTCCGAAAACTTTATCACGAGTAGGTAGAATATACTCCGCGGCACACGTTTCTTTTTTTAGATTTCCTGTTGTGTTGTTGCTTAGCTAGTAGTTTATAATGTTCTTCTTCTTTTGGCTTCTCCCGGTTTGGGATCGCACAGCGGAACTCTGGTCCGCTAATGATTGGCAGGAGATTTTTACGGTGCCGAGGTGCCAGCTCGACGCCCAACCTTCAAAGAAGGCACGCCCATTCTACGCATGTCTTTCGAACGCCACTTGACCGCGGGGAGGACATATAGATTCCACATAGAAGGCGATCCAGCCGAGAATCGAACGGGAGAACCTCTTGCTGTGAGGCGACAACGCTAGCTCTACACCACTTGAAAAAGTGACTGAG
The DNA here is from genome assembly GCF_019279795.1 of Protopterus annectens. Taxonomy (NCBI): domain Eukaryota; kingdom Metazoa; phylum Chordata; order Ceratodontiformes; family Protopteridae; genus Protopterus; species Protopterus annectens. The sequence continues at coordinate 1,642,281,861 of NC_056744.1, read as the reverse complement.
GCAATGAAAAAATAAAACTACAAAACCCGTAATCCTTTGCAAGTTTTTACCACAGTAACCAATAACGATGGAGCTTTATTTTGATTGATAGAAATTTGACAAATGGAAAGTAGGCACATGGATTAGTGACACGTCAGCCTTCTCGGTTTTTGGGTGGGTGGGGGGTTATCTAATGAGTTGTTGACTTACAGTGGAGACTCATAACTCGCTTAGTCTTGATGTCTTTCTCTACAGCTTCTGGGAAGATGGGTGGTTGGGACAAGAGGATCCGGCTGGCGGTCTGTACAGTGGGGATCATTCTGTCCATCTATGCTTACCACGTAGAAACCTCCAAGGAACGCGATGCGGGGTACAGAGCTATGTGTGATATTAGTGATTCCATTAGTTGTTCCAAGGTCTTCACTTCCAGGTGGGTTACACGCTGATTGCTTATGCATAATCTCTGATGTATGAATTTATGCATGTGTCCCTTTCACATTTTTTAGTTTCTTTCTGTTTTAAGAGCTAGCTGAACATTCTGGCGGATGCAACATTGTCCTGCAAAGTAATGTGCCCTGGGAATAGGTTGTACTGAAAAACAAAGGCTCGTCCTGCAACATAAATGATCGATTTATAATCTTGTTTTACTGCTTTATCCGTGTCATCAAAAGTTATGCTGAGATGTGACAAAAATCTGTCACCAAGTTAGAATAATAGCATTTGCAGGACAGCCATGCAGGATTAGAAAAAGTTAAACATTGCCAAACTTTAAACAAACGAACAGAGGTCACAACTCAGTAGAACACAAGTTAACTTTATCATGACAATAAAAACAACCAGTCATGTTCTACAGTCTGAGAGATACAAAACAAGAAAAAGTAGATTAAAAGCTCAAGAATTGGGGAAAAAACTCAAAACCCTCAAAATGTTATGCATTCGAAATAATAAAATCCAACATATCAATGTATACCCATTAATTTTGCTTCTCAGAGGTGAGTAGTAGAAATTGTGACCTCTTGAGCTTTCCTTTTGAGATCGTAATTTTTTACTGTACATTTCTCCAGTAAAATTCCCTGCTAAAGTTGTTACGTAAGTACTTTTTAGCAGGTCTACATAAATTATTTGAATATCTTTTGTATTGGATCACTGAAAACATGTAATTGAAAAGTCGACTTGTAGAGTCACAATTAATCAAAAACATTGTGTACAAAGAATATACCTTAAAAAGTGTTTTTTTTTTTTTGGCCAGGGTAAGGCACCCTGCACTTTCCATGTAGGCCACTACACCCACTTACTTAAATGTATTAACTCTGCAGTCACACAGCTGCTGAGGAAAAAAGAAAAGACACCATACAGTGAGTCACTGCTGGTGCCTAGCATAGATATCTGGAGATGTGGGGCTAAAACAACTAATTGTTCTTTCACAGTGTTAAACTTGTGCGGGGACGTTCACCCCAACCCAGGTCCCATTTCTACTACACAGACAAAAAAAACTAAAACTTATCAGTCTTAATCTCAGGAGCACATGCAGTAAACTGACACTCTTTCTTGCCTGGTTAACACATTGACATCCTTGCTATTACAGAGACTTGGCTAAAACCAGAAATAAGATATCGACTATGTAAACCTAGCCAAATACTCCGACTGTATAAACCACAAAGGCAGGCACAGAAAGCTGTACGTGGATCACTAAGCTGTGCTTGAACCACTCCACGACCAAGGCAAATAATGTTTAAAATGCAATTTTATTGCATACCCAACGAGTATGCGACAGACTCTACAAAAAATACACAGTTGTTAAGCGCTTTCATCTGACAGTACGCAGACTTCATCAGAACAACAACTATTAAAACCAGTTCGTTTAAGTAAGCTGATTTGGCGCCAAAATCTCATGCCAATGAATGCTATAACAATTAATTAATTATTCCTATAGATGAATAATTTGTATATGTATATACATATATATTACCATAAATACATGTATAAAAATATACTTGATTTTACAGATATTAATAAAATAAAATATAATATAATATATGCAGACGTGATAAGAATGAATGCATAAATACATTAAAAACCGTAATAAATTGTATACATATGTATGAATGTGTTTGATTTAATACATTTGAATGGTATAAAATTAATATAAAATAATTGATATAAAATAATTTTGTGTAAAATTATTGTAAAATTATTTTAAAATTATCAAAGTTATCAAAATTATAGCATTTTCTAGGGTAACCTATCTTCATAACATGATACTAGCCCAACATCCCAGTGTAAATATATAAAAATATAAATATATGGATACATGAATATATAAATACAAATAAACATCACACTCTCACATAACAAGGGCTAGCCCATACTTAAAAAAGGTTTAATGCTTATAAAGTCATTAATACCTGGAAGTCTAGTGGCATCCGTGAGAATCTGCCATCTACTCTCCTTCATAGCAAGTAATGTTTTGAAATTACCACCTTGTACTGTAACATCAACCTGATCCACAATTGCAAATTTAAATTGATGCTTGTCACTATTCATAATATGCTTATATATAGCATTTTTCTTATTTTTAGATTTGATAGCATAACTGTGGTCATATATCCGCTGTCTCAATTGTCTCTCCGTTTTACCTATATAGAACGCCGGACATGAACTACAAATTGCAATGTATACCACATATTTCGTGTGACAATTTCCTGACATACTCCTTATTGAAGTTTTATTAAAATTGTCCAACTTGAAACTAGCCGTTTCATTAATAAACCTACACTGGTTACATGCTCCGCATCGTTTTGTGCCCTTTATTTTTACCATGTCCTTGTGTTTTTTGGATTCCAAAATCCTTTTAAGGTTAAATCCAGTCTTATATACAAATTTTGGCATAATACCTAAAATCTGTACTAAATTATCATCCATAGTAATAAGATTCCAGTGTTGCTTTATAATGTTTTCAATGTTCCTTACTACTGGGGAATAAGTAAGCGCACAAACCCTATAGTTAAAACCTCCAGTTGTTTTATTAGCTAGTGTAGAAACAGTCTGTATGGGGTGGCCTAATAGGGGCATATACTTCTTTCCCCACTCTCTACGGACATACCTAACAACATCATTTAATAGGTGCTCAGGATATCCTCTTACTGTAAACATGGATTTGATGTTGTCTAATTCCTTTACCAAAGTTTCCCTAGTAGATGACATACGGGCGGCCCGAATGCACTGCCCTTTAAATACATTTTTAAAAACATATTTAGGATGGTTACTACTGTACTCTAAATAATCATTGGAAAAGGTGTCCTTCCTATGTATACTAGAGGTGAATCCACCATCCCCATGACTAATAAAGGTATCCAGATACGCCACCCCATTGGTGTTAATATGAAATGTAAATTTTAAAAAATCTGTCGTACTATTCAAATAGTCAATGAAGGGATAAATCAAGTCATTTGGACCTTTCCAAAGCACAAACAAATCATCTAAAAACCTAGAATAATAGGTAATGTATTTGTAAAACTCACTATTGAAGAGAAAAGTAGTCTCCCATTCCAGCATAACTAGATTGGCCAATATGGGAGCACAAGATGCTCCCATAGCTACGCCTCTAGTTTGTTTGAAAAATTCATTTGCAAAGTATATATAATTGTGATCTAAAACAAGACCCATCATATCAGTGATCAAACAAATTCTATCCCAGTCCAGGTTGGAATGTATTAAATCAAACACATTCATACATATGTATACAATTTATTACGGTTTTTAATGTATTTATGCATTCATTCTTATCACGTCTGCATATATTATATTTTATTTTATTAATATCTGTAAAATCAAATATATTTTTATACATGTATTTATGGTAATATATATGTATATACATATACAAATTATTCATCTATAGGAATAATTAATTAATTGTTATAGCATTCATTGGCATGAGATTTTGGCGCCAAATCAGTTTACTTAAACGAACTGGTTTTAATAGTTGTTGTTCTGATGAAGTCTGCGTACTGTCAGATGAAAGCGCTTAACAACTGAGTATTTTTGTAGAGTCTGTCGCATACTCGTTGGGTATGCAATAAAATTGCATTTTAAACATTATTTGCCTTGGTCGTGGAGTGGTTCAAGCACAGCTTAGTGATCCACGTACAGCTTTCTGTGCCTGCCTTTGTGGTTTATACAGAAATAAGATATACTGGAATTCTTCCTCTGGTTACAGCATTATCAGAGTAGACAGAACACATAAAAAGTTGATGGAATAGTCCTAATTTTCCCTAACAACTTGATAGTTTCCCCATACTCAAATACTGTACCAAAATTCTACACAGCTGAAATCCTTATAACATTTCTAAAACTTAATTCATCTAAGAACATCTGCATAGTTGTTTTATACATCCCTCCTGGGCAAAAATTCCCATTCTAGAAAATATTCTAGCCTGGATATCTGAAACTATACTGAACAAAACCATTATCCTAGGGGATGTTAACACTGACTTGCAGACACTAATCTCACACCACCCAACAAACCGTAGAAACCTCAGTAGCTTTACTCAACTTATAAATACTCCTACCAGATATAGCAAAAATAACATCCAACATTCCACCCTGGACTGGATAGTAGTCTAGAACCCTTCTAACTTTACAATCTTGGGCACATTCCACAACTCCTTAAGTGACTACCTACTAGTCTATACTCACAGGATTACCACTCAACTCACAAAGCAACACAAGTTCAAAACTATATGTGACCTACAAATATTTAGCAAAGAGGTATTTAATGCATCTCTAAAAGCTATAGACTGGTCCATTCTAAGAAGACTTCCCCTTAATGATGCAGTTTAACATTTCAACAGAACTCTCCTAAGCATTCTTAACTCTCTAGCCCCCCCAGCAAACAAAAAGAATAAAAAAAAAAAAACAACCAAGCCCCATGGCTGACCAAATCATGTAAAATTCTAATGAACGACAGGGACAAACCATGGACTGCCTGACTAAAGAATAAAAATGACATAAATCTTCAGTTATACAGACAACTCCACAATCAAATAAAAAGACAAATATTACATGACAAAAATCATACTATTCCTACATTCAAGATAACTGCAAAAACAACCCTAAGAAATTCTGGTCCTCTATAACATCACTAATCAACCCAGCAAATAAAAATAATTCCACTCTATACCCTAATATACCACTTCTTCAGACATTCACCACATACTTTGTAGAGTCCATATCCAATCAAAAAGTAAACCAAACTCATCCACCCCTGACTCATTACTTCTAATATACCCACAATACTAACTTCTACACACACCCCCAAAGCACATTACACACCCACAATCAACCTCTCACTCATAAATAAAAACCAAACCATCCCCAGCCTACTTTTCAGTCCATCCCTTTATCTCAGATAAAAAAACTAATACAAAAACTGAAAGCTTGCTCAACCTCAGAAGACATGTCCCACCAGAATACCTAAAGCTTACCGCAGAGGCAATAGCATTCCCTGTTACCATCTTAATTAATAGATCCATAGCTGAATCACATGTCCCTAACCTATGGAAAAGATCACACATTATCCCTTTACATAAGGGAGGCAATGCCACTGACATCACAAACTTTTGTCCTATTGCAATCTTGTCCCCTTCTGTTTAACATTCTAGAAAAAGGTGTGCACCTACAACTTCTCCACCATCTTAGACATAGCAACCTATTTTATCACACTCCACATGGCTTTAGACCTGCACACAGTACCTCAACAGCCTTATTATCTTTCATTGACTCTGTCAGTAAAGCCTGTGACACTGGCAAACTAGCATCTGCAGTATTTCTAGATTTGTCAGAAGCATATGACATGGTATCTCACCCCAAACTCCATAAAGAAGTTTCCAGCATTGGTCTATCCTCCTCCTTACTTCAGTGGTTTTTGCTGACAGGGAGCAAGCAGTAAAATGGCAGGGCTCTATCTCCCCATATCACATCACCCCCACAGGTATACCTCAAGGATCCATTCTTGGCCCATTACTATTTAATGTCTTCATGAATAACTTACAATACATCTTCCTGTGAAGGCACTCTACTCCAGTATGCAGACGAATCCATTATCATCTGCATGTCAGACACATTAACTCACTTACAACACATAACATAGCAAGCTTTCTCGTCCTAGAAACATGGCTCTTCAATGCTGAACTCCTACTGAATCCAAAAAAAAAAAAAAAAAAACAAAGCACCCCTTCTATTCACCCACAAACCCCAGAGCTCCAACAAAACAAACTTCAAGATCTTTTCACCAACAACACTGAACTTGAATTGGTTCACCATACCAAACTACTAGGTGTCACGTTTGAGGATAATCTAAAGTTTGACCTACACATACAAAACAGTATAAAAAAAAAACAGCAAAAACTAGGCATGCTATACAGGAATAAAAACTTCCTCACAGCAGCTACCAAAATTACCCTGGCCAAAACCTACCTGTTGCGCTCACTGTTATATGAGTCCCCAATTCTAACTAACCTCTCTAAGAAAAAAAAAACTAGAAAGCTGCTGTAACAAAATTGCCAAATTTGCCATAAACACAACCCTCTAACTTATCACTGTAAAGCCTTACATTCTCTAAGATGGCTTGAACTCCACCTCAAATACATGCAACTTACTACGGTGTACAAAATCATCCACAACCCACTTGTCCTGCTGTTAGCCCATTAATCTACTTTTATATTCAAAACAAACATCCGAGATCTGAAGACAAACATCTCCTCACAACTTATAAACCTAACAAAACCCCACGCCTAAGCCTTTACTTCTCCTCTGTGGCAAAGGTATGGAACTCCCTTCCTTTAACTATCAAAATTGCTACTAACCTGCACTCCTTCAAAACCTCTATAAAAGAATACTTCAACAAAGCTTGGATATGCTCCTGTATGAGGCCAGGCTGAGGTACTCTTCCACCTTTTTCTGCCAGTACTCCCTATATCCCCACTAGTAACTTACCCTTCCCTCCCTTCCTCATACCTTTTCCACATCTATTCCTAATATCCCCTCTATCACACCATACCCTTCTCTACTCCTACTATCCTACGCCTTCACCAGTATAATCTGTTACCATATTCCATGACCTCTAGAATATTAATAATCATTATGATAATCATCGATTATGTAAATAATGCTACATCTTCCTATTGTCAAGCTTTCCATGCAATTTATGTTTGAGCACTATTTATTATGACAGTGGAGTTTTTAATGTGTAGTTTTTCAAATTTTGTGCTTGAATGTGACAACTTTATTATGTTTAAGTTCTCATTCTGACAGACTAATGTGTTGTTTTCATATTTGTTGTTGAATGTTATAACTTTATTATTATTTTCATTCTATTAACCACACAACCAAAGGCTGTAACAGAACCAAGTCACCATAAAATGTAATAGTTCCAAATACAATAAAGGCTGTCATTTTTACCCTCGTATCACTCTATGCTAGTGATACAAACATCGATCTCACACCAGTTGATTATTAGAATTTATTCCAAAAGCGAAAAGTAAAACAAACACTTTAAACACATGAAAAGAAAATAAAACGAAATGAATGATTTAGCGTTTTCATCTCCAACACCAGAGACTTCTTCAGAATCAATTAACCATTCACTGTTCTTACTATATATATCCTACATCACTAATTACTAATTAGACATTTATCACAATTGTCAGGTTAAATGCATGTGTTGATTGATAAAGAATGAATAAAATAAAGGGCTAGGCATCAGACTTTAGTTTTTCTGCAACACTGAATGGACATTTAAAATTTTGTTAAATGTGCCCATATATAACCATTTATAACCAAAATGTATTTGTTCAACATTCATATATATATATATACTATATTTTAAATAAATAAATAATTAAATAAATAAAATATATATAAATATACATTCAATTACTAAGGGGCACAATAATAGATTGAAAATGAGTAAATAAATAAGTACTGTTGGCATGCTTCACCAAAAAAAGGTTACTGGTTAATAACTAAAAATTATATCAAATACATATGTACAATATAAATGCATTTGTCAACATATTTGTATATATATATAATGTATAAATATAATGTATAATGTGAAAATATATATATATACAAATAAACAGTAAGTAAATAAATATGATAAAAGACAAGTGCATACAAGACAAAAAGAATCCAAAATAAAGATAAAAAATAAACAGATGTAGCACATTGTACTTGTTTGTATCTGTTTATAGAATGTATGCATATATATGTGACCATAGTAATTTGGATAAGTCACCACATATTGTTGATAAATAAGTAATTAATTTAGTGTAAGACTATTAATTTAAAAACATATAAGCAAAAATATATATTATTTAAAAGTGTAGTTTAAAAATCTTTATAAATATTATTTACTTAAAATTTATAATACTAGTAGTTTGTATACCTGTTAAAAACATATTGAAACTGATGGAAAATATTGTAATAGTGTTGTAATACCAAGTTATATAGTCATAATGCATCGATAAAATTGATGTTATTTATTATATATTAAGCATTGTATATTAACACCCATAGAGACCTATTTACACCTTTTTTATGTATAGTTACCTGTTAAATGGTTTCATTCTAGAGGGTATATGCTCTACATTTTCTTAGTAGCTACTCAATTTATCTTTTTTTTGGATCTGCTGCCAGTATTTTTAACGCCGGGGTAATAGATATGTGGTCATTTAGTCCTTTACCACTACATGCGTCTAATCTCAACTGCCAGATCATTTCCCTATACTCTAGCTTAGTCTCCCAGTCACCTCCTCTTTCCATGGGTTCAATTTCCTCAAGTACCCAACATTTAAAATCTGCCTGTTTACATACCATTGCGTGCCTATATAGTGCATTATTGTCATTATGTTTACTGATATCCCTTGTATGTTCATATATTCTATTCCTTAAATGACGTTCAGTTTTGCCTATATAGTAACTCCAGCATACTTTACAGAATACTAAATATACTACTCCTTTTGAGTAACAACTATTGTACCTTTTGGCTTTTAAAGTTATATCCAAGCTAGGTATTCTGATTTCTTTTAATCCTGCAATAAATGTACATTGTGCACACCTACCGCATTTAAAGGTACCATGTCTCTTGTTCGCTCCCCTATTATTAGTAGATCTCTGTTCAATGATATTTGTAATATTCTTGTTCCTCCTGAAACTGTATTTTATATCACTTTGAAATACATCAGTCTTAGTTGCTATATTTCTAAACATCTCCCAAGTGTCATCAATACTTCTCTTCAGTCATTTCCCACCTTGGTAATATGTCATCGTCAGATATGGTGTACCCCTTGTACCAACTGTATTAGGGGTGCTAGAACTGCTCTTCTCATTGCTGGTTACTGTAGGGTTCACACTCCCTTCTTTGGCTAGTAAAGCGTATTTATTGCCTCTTTCAGATAAAACGTATTATTTTATAGGGCTAGTAAAATCCATAGGGTAACCTCTTTCATGAAACATTTTTTCTACTTCATCTATCTCTTTTAAAAAATCTGCATCATCTGAGACCATTCTAGCCATCCTGATCCTTTGCCCTTTTACTATGTTTTTCTTAAGTTGATAAGGATGATCACTGTTAAAATGCAAATAGGCATTGGAATGGTGTTCCTTTCTAAATACATTAGACCTATAACATTTACTCTGTTTGTCCTTACTTAATTTGATGTCCAAAAAAATTTATTTCCTCTGCTTCTATTTGATATGTAAAATGAAAAAAAGTAGTTGTCTGATTTATATATTGTATAAAATCATGAATGCATTCATATGGACCAGACCATAAAACAAATATATCATCCAAAAAGCGAAAATAATTACTTATGTGTTGACTGTATACAGAATTAAACACATAATTCTTTTCCCAGAATGACATGATAATGTTAGCATACATAGGGGACAAGCTGAGCCCATGGCTACTCCTTCTTTCTGATGGTAGTAGTCTCCTTCAAAGTATACATAATTGTACTTTAATATCAGTTCCATACATTCCAAAACTGTTCTAAAATTAGTTCCTGTTACTAGTTTCAGTTCTACAAGTACTTTTTCAAACCAGTCTAAACCAATATCTTGGGGTATGACTGAAAACAATTCTTTAACATCAATGGTAATAAACAACATATTGTCTAAATAGGTACTCCCACCTATTTTTTTCAAAAAATCCCATGAATCTATTAAAATATGGTCATATTTTGTGTTGAATCCTTTTAACATAGTGTCTACATAAATTGCCAAAGGCTGAGTTTTTGATCCCTGGGACGATACTATAGGCTGGCTGTGTAGGGACTTGTGTATTTTGGGTATTCCAAAAATACCCGGGATAACAGCTTTTGTTACCTTTAGAAACGTATACAATTCCAAATCAATCATTCCTGTGAACAGGTTGTCTTCCAAGATGAGGTCTATCTTCCTATATGCGATGTTAATCTCATTTTTTGTTACTGAACCGTATTGCTCTTCCTTGTCCAAAATGTCCTTCATTTTCTTGATGTAATCCCATTTATCCATAATAACCACCCCTCCCCCTTTATCAGGCTTCATGATACGAATTTTGTCATTACTACTCAATTCTTTGAGTAGTTTGTATTCAGCATTAGTTAGATTGTTTTTAATCTTTCTATTATCAATATTGTTGTTTTTATATCCATTTCGTATCCTATTTATAACACATTTTTCAAAATTTAAAATTTCAAATTGTAGTGGGGGGTTGTAGGTACTATGTCTTGCTAAGGAATTCTCTCTATCCTGCCCTGCTCTGTCCTTGAATATATGTTTGAAATTTAGTTTTCGTGTAAATAACTTAATATCTAGTATAATATTTTCCACTTTAGGTTTTTTAACTGGTACAAAAGTGAACCCTTTGGTAAATAATCTAAAAAAATCTTGATTGATCAATATTTCAGTGTAATTAAATATATTAAAATTGTTGAAAGTGTGTATAATGACATCCTCTGGTTCCTGTACATCCAAAATAAATTCAGAACTACAGTCACTTATTGTATCTTGGCACAAAACCATATCGAAGATATCTACCTGTATTCTCTCCCTACATGCATTACCTGAGCATAAGTTGGTTGAGTCCGATTTCTCAACCTCTCTGACCTCCTGGGTTCGTCTATCTCTAAAGGGACATCAGTTCTAATGTTGTTGTCATTCTCTATTGGAACAAAGTGTTCATCATTTGAATATCTATGGTATTCCACTGGATTTGGGTCCAATGGCCTTTGTTCCCATTGTCTAGATTCCCAGTTAACACCTCTTCCAGTCCCTCTATAACTTCCATTCTGGTTATATCTTGTCCTATGTATTGTATACGGGCCCTTCCCCTTTTCATTCCTAAATGTATTCTCATCTGCATATGCATTACCTTTTTCATAGTCACCAAGGTCTCTTTCAAGTTTCTTTAACTTCCTATTAATGTTAATATTAGTGACAGAATCTATGTCATACAAAACTATAAAATATAAATGTTTGTATTCATCAACTCGAAATAACAAATCAGTATTGATTTCACTATATAACTTGTCTATCTCATTTTTTGTTTGTTCCATAATATCAGTGTTGCATTTCATCATCAGTTTTAACATTGCTAGCCCACATTCATTTAGGATGTCACAAATACCTTTAAAAAACATTTTGTCACCATTTACATTGTTTGGAAACTTGTTAAGTCTCAAACCTTTAGGTACTATCTTTTCTTTTATACATTTATCAAAGTACCAATTTTCAACACTAAGTGATTTGTATTTCTGTAATAATTTTTTAAAAATCTTACATTTGTCCTTATAAGATAAACTGTTTGCTGGTTCTTTCGTTTTTTCTTTTTCTTTTGTAGAAGTACAGGATTTATTTAACCATGCGCTGAAGTCCATTTCCTTGTACATGTCCATAGCTTCCACTTCTATTCTGCCATTAGTTCCATTGGTACGAAAGGTTGAAACGCTGTGCCCTTCGTTCATTCTCCTCCTCGCGTTTTCCACCATACCTTCTCCGACTCTAGTTGCATCGTCACGTACTTCCGACGTCATCCTAACGGCCCCCATTCCTTTCGGGCTGCTTTGCGCACAAGGTATACCATTAGAAGAGCCTGTTGACGGGATATCCGTTTGTGAATGGGCTTGGATGACCCTTAACAGTTCGTTCAACATATTGCTGCTATCCATGTACTGGGTTGACTCCTCGTATCCGGAACTCAGTGAATACCGACTATTAACCACACAACCAAAGGCTGTAACAGAACCAAGTCACTGTAAAATGTAATAGTTCCAAATACAATAAAGGCTGTTGTTTTTACCCTCGTATCACTCTATGCTAGTGATACAAACATCGATCTCACACCAGTTGATTATTAGAATTTATTCCAAAAGCGAAAAGTAAAACAAACACTTTAAACACATGAAAAGAAAAGAAAACGAAATGAATGATTTAGCGCTTTCATCTCCAACACCAGAGACTTCTTCAGAATCAATTAACCATTCACTGTTCTTACTATATATATCCTACATCATTAATTACTAATTAGACATTTATCACAATTGTCAGGTTAAATGCATGTGTTGATTGATAAAGAATGAATAAAATAAAGGGCTAGGCATCAGACTTTAGTTTTTCTGCAACACTGAATGGACATTTAAAATGTTGTTAAATGTGCCCATATATAACCATTTATAACCAAAATGTATTTGTTCAACATTCATATATATACTATATTTTAAATAAATAAATAATTAAATAAATAAATGTATATAGAAATATACATTCAATTACTAAGGGGCACAATAATAGATTGAAAATGAGTAAATAAATAAGTACTGTTGGCATGCTTCACCAAAAAAAGGTTACTGGTTAATAACTAAAAATTATATCAAATACATATGTACAATATAAATGCATTTGTCAACATATTTGTATATATATATAATGTATAAATATAATGTATAATGTGAAAATATATATATATACAAATAAACAGTAAGTAAATAAATATGATAAAAGACAAGTGCATACAAGACAAAAAGAATCCAAAATAAAGATAAAAAATAAACAGATGTAGCACATTGTACTTGTTTGTATCTGTTTATAGAATGTATGCATATATATGTGACCATAGTAATTTGGATAAGTCACCACATATTGTTGATAAATAAGTAATTAATTTAGTGTGAGACTATTAATTTAAAAACATATAAGCAAAAATATATATTATTTAAAAGTGTAGTTTAAAAATCTTTATAAATATTATTTACTTAAAATTTATAATACTAGTAGTTTGTATACCTGTTAAAAACATATTAAAACTGATGGAAAATAGTGTTGTAATACCAAGTTATATAGTCATAATGCATCGATAAAATTTATGTTATTTATTATATATTAAGCATTGTATATTAACACCCATAGAGACCTATTTACACCTTTTTTATGTATAGTTACCTGTTAAATGGTTTCATTCTAGAGGGTATATGCTCTACATTTTCTTAGTAGCTACTCAATTTATCTTTTCTTTGGATCTGCTGCCAATATTTTTAACGCCGGGGTAATAGATATGTGGTCATTTAGTCCTTTACCACTACATGCGTCTAATCTCAACTGCCAGATCATTTCCCTATACTCTAGCTTAGTCTCCCAGTCACCTCCTCTTTCCATGGGTTCAATTTCCTCAAGTACCCCAAATTTAAAATCTGCCTGTTTACATACCATTGCGTGCCTATATAGTGCATTATTGTCATTATGTTTACTGATATCCCTTGTATGTTCATATATTCTATTCCTTAAATGACGTTCAGTTTTGCCTATATAGTAACTCCAGCATACTTTACAAAATACTAAATATACTACTCCTTTTGAGTAACAACTATTGTACCTTTTGGCTTTTAAAGTTATATCCAAGCTAGGTATTCTAATTTCTTTTAATCCTGCAATAAATGTACATTGTGCACACCTACTGCATTTAAAGGTACCATGTCTCTTGTTCGCCCCCCTATTATTAGTAGATCTCTGTTCAATGATATTTTTAATATTCTTGTTCCTCCTGAAACTGTATTTTATATCACTTTGAAATACATCAGTCTTAGTTGCTATATTTCTAAACATCTCCCAAGTGTCATCAATACTTCTCTTCAGCCATTTCCCACCTTGGTAATATGTCATCGTCAGATATGGTGTACCCCTTGTACCAACTGTATTAGGGGTGCTAGAACTGCTCTTCTCATTGCTGGTTACTGTAGGGTTCACACTCCCTTCTTTGGCTAGTAAAGCGTTGTATTTATTGCCTCTTTCAGATAAAACGTATTCTTTTATAGGGCTAGTAAAATCCATAGGGTAACCTCTTTCATGAAACATTTTTTCTACTTCATCTATCTCTTTTAAAAAATCTGCATCATCTGAGACCATTGAGTAGCTACAAAGAAAATGTAGAGCATATACCCTCTAGAATGAAACCATTTTACAGGTAACTATACATAAAAAAGGTGTAAATAGGTCTCTATGGATGTTAATATACAATGCTTAATATATAATAAATAACATAAATTTTATCGATGCATTATGACTATATAACTTGGTATTACAACACTATTACAATATTTTCCATCAGTTTCAATATGTTTTTAACAGGTATACAAACTACTAGTATTATAAATTTTAAGTAAATAATATTTATAAAGATTTTTAAACTACACTTTTAAATAATATATATTTTTGCTTATATGTTTTTAAATTAATAGTCTTACACTAAATTAATTACTTATTTATCAACAATATGTGGTGACTTATCCAAATTACTATGGTCACATATATATGCATACATTCTATAAACAGATACAAACAAGTACAATGTGCTACATCTGTTTATTTTTTATCTTTATTTTGGATTCTTTTTGTCTTGTATGCACTTGTCTTTTATCATATTTATTTACTTACTGTTTATTTGTATATATATATATTTTCACATTATACATTATATTTATACATTATATATATATACAAATATGTTGACAAATGCATTTATATTGTACATATGTATTTGATATAATTTTTAGTTATTAACCAGTAACCTTTTTTTGGTGAAGCATGCCAACAGTACTTATTTATTTACTCATTTTCAATCTATTATTGTGCCCCTTAGTAATTGAATGTATATTTCTATATATATATTTATTTATTTAATTATTTATTTATTTAAAATATAGTATATATATATATATATATGAATGTTGAGCAAATACATTTTTGTTATAAATGGTTATATATGGGCACATTTAACAAAATTTTAAATGTCCATTCAGTGTTGCAGAAAAACTAAAGTCTGATGCCTAGCCCTTTATTTTATTCATTCTTTATCAATCAACACATGCATTTAACCTAACAATTGTGATAAATGATTTTTTTCATTCTGTTAACCATATGTATCTGGAGCTTTTCTCCCCAGGGCTCTGCTAAAAATGGGTACCTCATGACCCAGTCGAACTTTCCTGGTAAACAAATGCCACGTAAATAAATGAATAAATAACATTATACTGGCCATTGCCAACACTCAGAACGGTTTACTAGACTCAGTTTATTAATAATTCCTTTGATCCTAAACTGCATCAAAATGTATTGTCTGTAGCCTTCTACAGTTTTCTATGATTGCGTTTTAGCAAAAAGTATTTTACTTTAGTTTGTTTAGTGAGATTTTTTTTTTATTGATTTATTTTTCAGTCAAGCTAACATTCAGTGAAATGTATGCTACCTGTTTTTAGCATGTAATGTAAAACATTACACAGTTTTATACTTCTGGTTGTGTCAAATGTGTTCTCGTCTGTCAGTGAGTTGCTGAGAGATAAAATGTGAAGACTGTGTGTGAGTGCTTGTGTGTGTGTTTGTCTGTCTTTTTTGGGGGGGGGCTGTTGGACTTGGTGTTACACTGGTTGATGTTTCCACATAATAGCTCCATCCTACTATTATTTGTTGAGTTAACATATTCTTCCCATCCATATCTGTAGATTTTAGTAGAACAAAGAACCACTGGAACACACAAACTGGTAGTCTAGACCAAGAATAATTTAATGAAATACAACTAAAAACACTTTCGCCTTCAGGCTTCTTCAGGTTTAGAACAGAAATGCTGCATCAACAAACTCATTTATATAGTGATGTCATAATTAATCACACATGCTTTTGATGTTCAACAAGCAAAGGTTTTAAGGAAAAGGTACTAATTAAGCCTAGCAATATATGTGCATCTAGGTGTAAAATCCAATTAAATTCATCTAATTCAGTCTGATGTACAATATTTCCACCACAAGCTGAACTATTAGCAACACATACAATTAAAAACTTAAAAATATGAGCAGAACCTTTGTCTTTTTGGTGTCTATAAAAAGCATTAGTAATAACTTCTCTTTTTATATCAGATAGATGTTGATGCAACATTTTTGTACTAAACCTGAAGTAGCCTGAATGTGAAAATGTTTTTACTGCATTTCATTAAAATGTTCTTGGTCTAGACTAGCAGTTCATGTGTTCCATGGTTCTTTGTTCTACTATTTGCTGTCTGATTAACTTTCATACTGGTGGTTTGTTCTTGCTACTATATCTGTAGATTTTCTCTGAATATTCTAGTTTTTCCTGTAAACATTTTAAGATCACTTTCCACTAGCACTTTTTCTGGGACAACAGAATATTTACAAGACAGTGTTGGACTTCCACTGACGGATTCCTGCCTCTTTGCTGCATGAACTTGGTCACTATTTGTGTGACCATGGAACTTGGCTGTTTTGTTATGATTCTGACCAAACTCAGTCTCACCTTTTAGTATCTACAGCCTGAAAAATCTCATTGACTTCTTGTTTACTGGAGGGTTATTCTAAACATTTCATAAGAAGGACAAGCCTGTGCTATTTAACCTTTCCAATATATTTAAAAAAATCTTCCATTTAGTTTTCATGCCCTGATCATAATGTCACATAGTGTGTAGATTATTTAATTGAATAAATGTTAACCAACAGTTGCTTTGGTGAAACTTAACCCCCTAAAGCAGTCTTCTTGAAAGACTTCCAAATACAATAAAGGCTGTTGTTTTTACCCTCGTATCACTCTATGCTAGTGATACAAACATCGATCTCACACCAGTTGATTATTAGAATTTATTCCAAAAGCGAAAAGTAAAACAAACACTTTAAACACATGAAAAGAAAAGAAAACGAAATGAATGATTTAGCGCTTTCATCTCCAACACCAGAGACTTCTTCAGAATCAATTAACCATTCACTGTTCTTACTATATATATCCTACATCATTAATTACTAATTAGACATTTATCACAATTGTCAGGTTAAATGCATGTGTTGATTGATAAAGAATGAATAAAATAAAGGGCTAGGCATCAGACTTTAGTTTTTCTGCAACACTGAATGGACATTTAAAATGTTGTTAAATGTGCCCATATATAACCATTTATAACCAAAATGTATTTGTTCAACATTCATATATATACTATATTTTAAATAAATAAATAATTAAATAAATAAATGTATATAGAAATATACATTCAATTACTAAGGGGCACAATAATAGATTGAAAATGAGTAAATAAATAAGTACTGTTGGCATGCTTCACCAAAAAAAGGTTACTGGTTAATAACTAAAAATTATATCAAATACATATGTACAATATAAATGCATTTGTCAACATATTTGTATATATATATAATGTATAAATATAATGTATAATGTGAAAATATATATATATACAAATAAACAGTAAGTAAATAAATATGATAAAAGACAAGTGCATACAAGACAAAAAGAATCCAAAATAAAGATAAAAAATAAACAGATGTAGCACATTGTACTTGTTTGTATCTGTTTATAGAATGTATGCATATATATGTGACCATAGTAATTTGGATAAGTCACCACATATTGTTGATAAATAAGTAATTAATTTAGTGTGAGACTATTAATTTAAAAACATATAAGCAAAAATATATATTATTTAAAAGTGTAGTTTAAAAATCTTTATAAATATTATTTACTTAAAATTTATAATACTAGTAGTTTGTATACCTGTTAAAAAAATTAAAAGTTTTCTGCTGGAGGAGCAGAGTTCTTCTACGTTATAGGTTCATAGGTAGGTACTAGGCTATCTGCCCGAAGGCATTTATAAGCCTAACCGGAAAGTGTTGGCGTTCGCAGCCCCCTTATATTAGTTCCCTGTGCCTCTGTCCAGCAGATCCATTGAAGTGAACCCCGGGGTATACTTTCTGTTTCCCATCCACTCGTCAAGGTACCTCTTGAAGAGGTTAGTGAGGAGCTCTGCCTAATGTAGATTGGAATCTTGTTCCAGAGCATGGGAAGTCTCTGGGACAGGAATCTGTCCCTCCAGCATGTCCTACTTATTGTTGTGATGTGGTTTAGATCCCTAGAGTGTGTGGCTCGAGGGGATATGGTTTTCTTTAGGTGGAGCATATCCATCAATTCTGGGTTGGACAGGGCCTTGTATGTCAGGCAGAGATCACCTCTGAGTAGGCGGTATGCAACCGAGTATAGCTGGAGTTTTTTCAGTCAAGCTGCATAGGGCATCTGTTTGAGACCAGTGATCCTCTTTGTGAGGTACTTCTGTGGTCTTTCCAGCTGTTGCAGGTGTCTTGTAAGGTACATCCCAAATGGGGGGTTGTACTCTATGATGGGTCTGATGAGTGATGCATAGAGGGGCACAATGACCTCCTTTGATCTGGATGCAAACCCTTTTGTGATTAGGTGGGCCACATAGAAGGATTTTCTCACCACCTTGGCAATGCGATTGTCAACAGAGAGGTTACTATCTACTTGGGTCCCCAGATCCCTTATTACATCTTCCATATTTAGGGGGCTATCACCTATGTGGTAGTTTGTGGGTACTATGTTTTTTTCCAAAGGGGATGACTGTGCACTTTTTGGCATTTAGCTTGAGGCCATGGTTTTGACACCAGGTATCTGTCTCAGTGAGACCCTTTTGGAGGATGTCTGTGTCAGCTGAAGAGTCAGTTATAGCCCCTAGTTTGCACTCGTCTGTGAACTTGATCAGCCATAGTCCTCCTGTGATAGCCTGTACCTCTGAGAAGTATATGCCGAACAGGAGGAGTCCTAAGACTGAGCCCTGGGGAACGCCACTTGTAACTAGTTTAGAGTCAGACTTACCTCCCGCAACTCTTACTATGTGGGTTCTGTCTGTGAGCCAGTTGGCAGCCCATCTCGTGACGTAGGGGTTTATGTTCAGGCTGGTGAGCTTGTCTATAATACTTGAATGGGGAATGGTGTCGAAGGCCTTTGCAAGGTCTAGGTAGGCTGTGTGGACCACCTTCCCCCTCATCTGTAGCGTTGGTAACTGTCTCAAAAAAGTTCACCAGGTTTAGGAGGCATGATCTGCCCTTAACAAAGCTGAACTGGGTAGGGTCCAGTATTTGGAGGTTCCCAATGTCTCTGTTAATGAGATCCATGATGATGCGCTCCATAGCCTTGCAGACCAAGCTAGTCAGGCTTATAGGGTGATAGCTCCTGGCGTCTGTTGTGGCTCCACCTTTGTGGAGCGGAATAACCATTGCTATGCGCCACTGTATGGGGGGCTTTGCACCCTACATGTCCCTAGTTAAAACAGTCCACTGTGAAGTTGCTGAATCTTGATGTGGGGGTCATTTCCTCAATTCCTGCAGTCTACATAGACAGATGCAAACACAGGAAAGCAATGTTACATCCTCATCAGGTTTAATACTGGAAAACAGAATTTTCCTTGAAGCGACAAATGTGATCAGCAGTCACTAAAGAGGAGTTCAATAAATTTTATTTTAGCAGAATCGCTGAGCACCAGTTATTTATTGCAAAAGCATTTAGCTCATATTGGCATATGTATAGCTGTTCTCTTGTATATGTTAGCAGTGAAATTCAGTGTGTTGCAGTCATACAGTCA
The DNA here is from genome assembly GCF_019279795.1 of Protopterus annectens. NCBI lineage: Eukaryota > Metazoa > Chordata > Ceratodontiformes > Protopteridae > Protopterus > Protopterus annectens. Next base: position 1,642,261,901 of record NC_056744.1, on the reverse strand, counting down.
TCATTTGTTTGCCTGCTTGTATTTTATGCTACATAATATTTATTGAGATGTATACTACCTTGTTCATGAGGCTGTCTCATTTGTTTGTACTTTGATGGTCATCAGTATTTTGTATTAATTTGTTAACTGGTAAACCCACAAGGTACATGCCTTTTTTCAGGGAGAGTTAAAGAGTACAGTTTGGTTAGGTGGATTTCTTTGTATTCCATTGAATCAGTCAAAAGCGAATCACTGTTCATCAAGTTATTTCATGAAGAGTAACTTGAAAATATAGAAAAAGTCATCCTTTTTTTTTTCTGATGAGGGTAGCCAGCCCCCTGCACCCCACATGTGAGAAACGTCCTCCTCTGTAACTCCCCTAATTTATATATACTAACTCCATGGTTGCACTACAGTGGGGAAAAGTGAAGAAAAAATACTTAAATGCATCTCTGTCTCATTATACCCAAATTGATGCAGTTCAAGAAAAGCATGCCAAAGTAAAATTACACTAAAGCTGCTTGATGGGGAATGCCTTGCTGAAGTGTAGGACATTCGTGGCAACAAACTTTTAGCCACTGACTTCCTTGGAAAGGAAGTTGAAGAAGGTGATTACAAGAGGATTAGTGCTGCAGAGCTCACAGTGTGTTGCTTTATTATTGATTGACTTGTGGGTGTGGTCACCTCATGTCATAAAAAGCACTGATTCTTATCAAAGCTGCATCACTATGCATGGCTACTGACTCAAATTACTATTATAGCGCGGTGGCAACATTAATAAAGTACAAATTCCTCTGTAAGTATGGTGATGCTGAAGCTTGCTTTGGACATTTTGTCACCCCCATTTTCATAACTGCTTGCCTTTTTTCATAACTCCTACAAAATCCTGGTTCGAAACGTCACTTTATAGATACAGTAACTGTGTGAGTAATTAAATGGGATATGATAGCAAGATGGACCACATTGAAGCAAGGCTTAGATGCAGTCAGTCCCACTTAGTAGTAATTAAACTTGGCTGAAGCCCCCCCACACATTGTATCCCACTTCACCTTACATGCTGTCACTGTTGCGACACTGATAAGCTGTTAGAGTGCATGCGTGTGCATATGTATGTAGTACTTATTATCAAATAAACATAATGGCATGGTTCTTATTTGTGCTGATAAAATCAACAGGCTAATATGTGTGTATGTGTGAGTGTGTATTTATATGTCATCTATCAATCAACTGTTTCTATAAATCTCAAATCTTCAGTTTTGGCTCACTTGATACACCTGCTTCTAATATGGGTCTACTTTGGAAACTCAAAGTTTCAAAACTTGGAACTTCATATGGTCGAGACCATAAGATCGAAGTTTTGAAACTTCAAACGATTTAAATGGAGATCGCCATACAGCACACATAAAGTACAGTTTTACTGCCTAGATGTGCTCATCTTCTACGAGAGCCAAGTGTACTTTAAGCGCTAAGCTTGACATGACCTCCTGAACTCGTGTCACACAGTGTTCTAATCCTAGTTCTTAACTTGACACCTTTCTAGAGCTTCTGTGTTCTTTTCTAGATAAATAAATAATTTTGCTTTAGCAAGGGTGAAGGTAAGGGTAAGACGGATACTCTGTCTTATGAAAGCAAAATCTGTCTCATACACAAAACGAGGAGTTACAGCATGTCCTTCACAATATGAGGAATAACAAATTCTGTTTGGGCAACATATAAACAAACTGATCTGAAAACAACTTGAAAACCTACCTTAAGCTAGGAAAAGCATGCAACAAGAAGGTCAGAGCTGCAAGTTTTTCCACCTGTTCAGGTGTAACATTAACTGGATCACAGAATGTACCAACCAAGCAGGCGTTCGCTAAATCATTGTAAACAGTGCAGCCATCATGTGTACCACAGATAATTGAATGCCTCTTACAAGCTGTACATTTATCGTGTTGAGGTATGTGATACACTATATAGTCCATCTGACAGACACAGAGTCATTTTGACAAAGAGCAGGAGTCTACAAGACAATAAGTTTTCTAGGATGCTTTCAGCAATCTGAAACGTAAGTCACTTGAGTACAAAATGCCTCTGTTCAAAATTTTGTTGCAATACAACCTAAAAGACCTCAAAATGTAAATGCCTCAGTACTGGTTAAAATATGCTTTACAGAAGTTCTCTTTTGAAACCAGTGTACCTGTTTTTATTAAACTTGCCTTTCAGTCACCTTCAGTATTTTTCATAGGTGTATATTTTATGTATTTACTATATACTGCAAACTGTGTGCATGAATATTGTAGTAGCTTGGAAGACATGTAACATTTGTAACTAACCAAGACGTTACTCATTCATAAAATGTAAAAAATATAATGTAACACTTTGTTAACTATGGCAGTTCACTATCCCAGTGCACCGCTTTTCAGGTTCAGCTTGGATCACATTAGAATTTAAGAAGCATTTTACAATGATATCGTAGTTATATTACATTAAGTTAAACAGCAGATGTTGTCATGTACACATTGCATACATACACACAGATATTTCAAGCATGGGCATTAAGCCCTTCTAGCTTGCCAATATACCAAAATGAGAAGTTATGTACTTACCATAACGTTCCATGTTAGTTGTCTTTTCTCGCCTTCTTTCTTGTTGGATGGGTTCGGAGCCGAACCTCGGCTCTGACTCTGCCTATACTAAAGCTCGAGAGCTAATTTTACCGGCTCAAGGCAACCCTATATCCCATGATTCTAGGCGGTAACTACCCAGATCTCGTTTGGTAGCTGACAAAACAATAGCCAATTCAATCTCCCCACTCAGGTGGAGGAGGAGAAAGGAGAACTCCCCAAATGTCACTATCTGAAGCCGTAGCTATCTCAGGACCACCTGTTTGGGCTTGAAATAGTGCAAGATAAGGTCCCTTAGAAGAAGGGGAAATCCTTTCGGTCTGTCCAGGCTAGGGGGATGGTGGGCCGGACGCAAGAAAGAAGGCGAGAGAAGACAACTAACATGGAACATTATGGTAAGTACATAACTTCTCAATGTTAAGTTGTCAATCTCGCCTTCATTCTTGCTGGATGGGACCGCGTCCCTAGCACCTTCATCCTGGGTGGCTCATTGGAACAGACTCTTGAGAACGGTGAAACCAAAATTTGCCCTGTTTCTGGAGGCCATGTCCAGTTTGTAATGTGTAACAAAGGTATGAGGAGAGGCCCATGTGGCTGCCGCACAGATAGTGTCTATTGGTAATCTAGCTTGAAAGGCTGTAGATGTAGCTAACGCTCTGGTTGAATGGGCTCTTGGCCTAGAAGGCAATTCTTTACCTCTGAGTTGATAAATACAGGTGATCACAGAAGACAGCCACCTAAATAGGGTTACTTTGGATACCGGAAGGCCCTTTCTACTTTCTGCATAAGATAAAAAAAATTGATCAGATTTCCTTATTTGCTTAGTTCTGTCCAGATAGTAGCAGAGCTGACGATGAGCGTCCAGGCAATGCAGTTTTTGCTCCACTCTGTTTGAATGATTAGGGAAGAAAACTGGAAGATCAATAGATTGATTTAAATTTGCCTGAGAAGCCACCTTGGGTAAAAAAGACGGGTTAGTTCTTAGAGAAACTCTGTCTTTGTGGAAAACTAAATAAGGAGGACGAATGCAAAGGGCATGAAGTTCAGATACTCTCCTAGCAGAAGTAATGGCGACTAGGAAGAGTGTCTTCCAGGAAAGTAACTTCAATGAACAGGAAGCCGCAGGTTCGAAGGGAGGGAGAATCAAGGATATTAAAACTAAGTTTAAATCCCACTGTGGTGGGGGGTCTTTGATCGGGCTCTGAGGAATGCCTTGCAAAGCTTATGGGACATAATGCTGGAGTCTGACAGGCCTATGTGAAAATTTGAAATGGCTGCTAACTGAACTTTTACTTTGGAGGATGAAGATCCTGAATGAAAAATTTCAGCTAGGAAATCTAAGACCGAGTGTATTGGAGCAGTGAAGGGGTCTATATTCCTAGCCTTTGCCCAGAAGGAAAAACGTTGCCATTTACTAGCATAAATCCTTCTGGTGGAAGACTTAAGGGAAGCTACGATAATATCCCGGACAGAATTTGAAATCATTGGAAGCCTGGCTAGGGACGGAAGTGGAGCAACCAAGCTGTGAGGCTTGAGAGATTGGAGAGATTGGTGCAGCTGCCCTGACTGATGAGCCAAAAGATCTGGCACTGGATCCAGATGCCAAGGCCGCTCCAAAAGATAATGATGCAGGAACGGGAACCATATTTGTCAAGGCCAATAAGGGGCAATAAGAATCATCTTGGCTCTCAAGGCGGTAGCTTTCTGAATTATCTGTGTGATTAATGGAAAGGGGGGAAAGGCGTATAGAAGTCCCCGAGGCCAATCGTGGACTAGAGCGTCTCTGGGGGGATGGCCTGGAAGGGGGAAGAGAGTGAAGAAGTCGAGGCACTTGCTGTTTTGTGGTGTTGCAAAAAGATCGCAGCAAGGAAACCCCCACTTCTGAAAAATTTCCTCCGTCACCGATTGCTTGAGAGACCACTCGTGGGGCATGAGAATAGCTCTGCTCAGCCTGTCCGCTATGACGTTGGACTTCCCGGGGATATGCGTTGCTATCAGAAACCGCTGAGAAGAGATCGCCCATTGCCAGAGTCTGAGTGCTTCTCGACACAGGGGATAGGACTTGGTTCCACCCTGCTTGATGATATACCGTACTACGGACATATTGTCCGTTTGAATTGCAATAGTCCCTAGGGGAAGAGAGTCTTGGAGGGCTTGCAATGTCAAAAGCACTGCTCTCATCTCCAGGACGTTTATGTGCAAGTGGCATTCAAAAGGTTGCCATGTGCCATGGACTGTCCTGCCCTGAAAATGCCCCCCCCCACCTGATCAGGGAGGCGTCCGATGTGACCGTGGCAACCGGGGGAGAGGAGTAAATGGTCTGCCTTGATGGACTTGAGGGGAGACCATCCACCAAGACAGATGTTTTTTGCAAGATAGAGTTATTAAGATCTTGTGTGTCATAGGGAACTGTTGGAAGGACCACTGGGAGAAAAGCATCCACTGAGGAAGCCACATGTAAAAGTGGGCAAGGGGAAGAAGCGTGATGGCTGCCGCCATGAGACCTAATACTTTCAGAACGTACCTGGCCTGAATTTTGTTGCTCTGAAGGAGAACGTGAACATGATTTTGAATATCTAAGACTCTCTGTTCTGTTAACCTTGCTGAGAGCTGAACGGTGTCCAAGGTGGCACCTATGAAGGTAATAGACTGACAAGGCGACAAGGCAGACTTTTCGAAATTTATAGAGATACCTAGCCCTTTGCATATGTGAATGGTGTAATCTCTGGCTAGAAGAAGTTGACGCCTGGTGGTGGCAGTGAGGAGCCAGTCGTCTAAATATGGAAACACCTGGAATCCTTGACGTCTCAGGTGAGCCGTAACCGCTGCCATACATTTGGTGAACACTCGGGGGGGCTCTAGTGAGACCAAAGGGCAGGGCTCTGAACTGGTAGTGACTGGCCCCCAGCCGGAAGCGGAGAAACCTTCTGGAGCGCCTGTGTATTTTGATGTGATAGTACGCATCATGAAGGTCCACTGAGCACATCCAATTGTCCTTTCCCAAAAGGGGTATAATGGACTGGAGCGTGACCATCCGGAACCTTGTTCTTTTTACAAACTTGTTTAGTTTGCTGAGATCCAATATTGGTCTCCAGTCCCCTGTTTTTTTTGGTACCAAAAAGAACTTTGAGTAGACTCCGGATCCTAGTTGGTCTGCTGGAACTGGCTGGATGGCTCTCTTTTTTAGCAGCTTTGATATTTCTAGTGCTGCTTGTTCCCTTAGACTGGGTGGAACATCTGGGAGAGACCCTATTTGAATAGTTGGGCCTTGAATAAAGGGGATTTTGTAACCCTCGGATATGATCGACTGCACCCATTTGTCTTGAGTGAGGGAGAGCCAGGCTTGTGGGTACAGCGATAATCTTCCCCCGACTGCCTCCGAAGGTGGACAGTCGGGCAGCACCTCAGGGATGCTGGAAGGGTTTGTCAGAGAGGGTTTCTCTGCTTCCCTGATTCTGCGGACCCCCTCTGCCTCTTGGACGGCGTCTGTTGTTGTTGTTCCCCCCTCTGCCTCTAGGGGGGAACTGACCTCTTGTGTCAGGCGTGACTCCTTGTGATTTGCAGAACCACATTTTTCCACCCTTTTGACCCTTAGGATATGGTCTAGATGGGGTTGAAAAATGGACTCCTATGGCAGAAAGAGTCTTGCCATCTTGTTCGCATCTGGTCAAAGTATCTTTCACTTGAGGTCCAAACAACGCTGAACCATCAAAGGGGGAGTTAGTGAAGGATGCCTTGAAGGGGTCTGCGAAGTTGCAAAGCCGCATCCAGGCGTGACGCCTTAAAGCCACACCTGTGCCTGCAGCCCTACTCACTCCATCGGCTGCATAGGAAATAAGCCGCATGGAGGAGTTGACAATGGAATTCAGGGTTCCTAGCTGTGAGTCAGTTTTATCCTGAGACCCAGCAGCTGATGGATCCTGTAGAACCTCACCCAGTTCTTTGAGAATGTCTCTTTGAAGACGGGTGAAGTGGCATAAGTAATTCAGCGACCGCATGGCAAAGGTCGCTGACGAGAACATCCGCTTGCCATACCTATCCATTGTCCTAGATTCCTTGTTAGGCGGATGGATAGGTACTGAAGGATCAGCCAGTTCCTTCTTGGTGGCTGCCACCACCACCATGGCATCAACTGGAACACCTTTAGATAAAAATTGCTTATCTGACAGGGCAGTTATAAATTTGGAAGGCCTCCGTGGGGTGGGTTCCATCGAATCAGGGGCCGTCCACGCCTTCCGCACCACCACTTCCATAAGGGGGTCAAAGGGCGGAGACACCCAGGAGCTGGAGGGTCGAGAACCAAAAGCCTCCAGGTAAACCGACTCATCCTCGGAAGGATTAAGGGAAGACCAGTTCCCCCTCTGTTTAAGGATTTCAAGGATGTCAGAAAAGGAGACATCCTCAGAGGGGGACCTTGGGGATCCTGCCGACTCATCCAAGTCAGTATCAGATGTGATGGACTCAGGGGAGTCCACATGCCTCCTCTTACGTGGGGGTTCACCTGACGGATCAGGAGAAACCTCGGAAGAGGAGGATATTCCCAGTGGGGAAACCTGAGGCATTGGATCTCTGCGGCCGGGGGCGAGAGAGTGGGAAGAGACCTCAGCAGGCACTACAGTGGGAGGAGCTGATGGAGCTGACCGTAGGGCAGACACTGGGGCCAGTATGCTCCTCATGACCTCGAAGGCGCCCCTATCAGGCAAGCCAGAGGGCTCCCGCGCCAAAGAACTAGGAACCCCAGCCGGCACCGACAGGGACGGCTCCGAAGCCGATGTCGGGGCCGAACTCACCAGCGCCGACGCTCCGAGAGGGAGAACGGGGTCGGACAAGGGTCCAATGCCAATCGCCCCCTCGGAGCCGGCGAGAGAATCCAAGCGCCCGGATCCCTCCAAGGAAGGCACCATGGACGAGATCGGAGCAGACGAAGGAGCCGAAGGGGGAGGTATCAGCTCCGACATCACAACGGTCGCGGCTCCGAGGAGCTCTGGCTCCGAACACTGGGGCAGAGTCGAAGGAGGAATAGTAGGTTGTATGGATGTAGCCGCTGTCTGATGAGACGGGCTATGAAGCATTTGGGCCAGTGCCTGAGACTTTAACAGTCTGCTAACCACTCTCTCAAGGTCATGGTCGGATAGCCTGGACGACCGAGAGGAATGGCTCCAATGGCTCCGCTCCGAGAGTAAGGGTGATCTTGGAGCCGAATGGATAGATTCCAGAGATGGAGATCTGGACCTCTTACGTGTGGAGGGCATCGAGATTGGTGGAGCCGATGGAGCCGTAGACACGTCGGCTCCAGCCGGAGCCGACTGTGAAGATTGAGTCTTGGAGGCATCGGCTCTGGCCGGAGCCGATGCAGGAAGCTGCGATAATCGGCTCCAGCCAGAGCCGATCGTGTCGCAGAAGAAGAGCCACCATCCAAAGGCTTAGAGCACGGAGCCGACGGTTTGGATGGCTTCGAATGCTTCCCCGGCACGGACTTAGCCGGGGAACCTTCGGGCTTTAACAAGCCCCTCAAGATCAACTTATTCCTGCGCTCCTGCAGGACTCTTGGGCTGAATGCATGGCACACAGTACAAGAGTCCTGCAGGTGCAGGGGTCCCAGGCAATAAACACAAGAAGTGTGACCGTCTGTCAGCGACATCTTCTGACAGCACGAATCACACTTCTTGAAGCCTGAGACCTTTGTCTCTTTCGACATATTGCTGTCGAAAAGAAAAACAAGATCCTAAAGATAGAATCCACACACACACACACACACACACACACACACACACACACACACACACACACACACATACACACACACACACACACACACTCAAACAGACAGAGATACTGGGATAATAAAGGCACACACACACAGCTAAGAATCCCTGTGAGGGGATTTGAGAAAAAACGGAAGGGCCTAAGGCCTAACCTAGGGTGGGGAGTATAACTGGGATAAGGGATAAAAAATAGGGACTAAAATTAGAAATAACTGTAAAACTAGCCTATTTAGACAAAGGAATGGGAAAACTAAGAAGAAAAACTAGAATTTTTCTTAAAACTTTACACTAACCTGTGAGCCGGTAAAAAGAGCACCTCACTAGCGAAAGCGGCAAACGAGATCTGGGTAGTTACCGCCTAGCATCATGGGATATAGGGTTGCCTCGAGCCGGTAAAATTAGCTGTCGAGCTTTAGTGTAGGCCGAGTCGGAGCCGAGGTTCGGCTCCAAACCCATCCAGCAAGAATGAAGGCGAGATTGACAACTTAACATCACTTGTTCCCATAATAAATGTCCAGGCTGTTTTTAAAAATATCTAAACTAGTACTTGCTTTAATGTAATTTGGTAGTCTGTTCCATGCATCAACTACTCTGTCAGCGAACCAATTAGTACACTTCTCATTCCTATATAATCTTCTACATGGGTTATCTGATGATTCTGTAGTACTTTTTGATACCCCCAAACATTCCCAGAGGTAGCTGTCTCTAAATGCCCTATATATTTGAATAAGATCGCCTCTTAAATTTTTATAAGAGACAATGTACCACTTCAGATATTGTAGTATTTCATAATAACTTACATTTTCACATCCATGGAGGCCCTTGTTATATTTTCATTGTACCCTTTCCAATTTACTCATGCTTGTTTTCTTGTAAGGTTTGTATTTTTTTATTCCATACTCAAGTTTAGGTCTAATATAATTAACAAACAATGACTTCATCATTTCTGATTTCCTATACTTTGTAAATGTTTTATGCAACCTATAGTTCTATAACTGTCATTAACCAATTGGTTGACATGATTAGAACAACTCAAATCTGGATTTATCCATATACCCATCTTTAAATGAATCAGTTGTTTCAATCACTGTGTGCTGTATTAAATATAAATATTTTAATTTATGTCTCTCGAATCTCATATGCTTAGTTTTTGATGTTTTTATCAGCAATTTATTCTCCTGCCCAAATGGTCAGTTTAGTTCTTTTGCAGACATGTCCTCTCTGTAACACATGTGATCAGTTTACCCATTTTCAGGTCATCTACATACAGACTGTAGAACACCTCAGATGAAAAAGTTAGGTCTGAAAGATACAGTCTGACAAGTAAGGGCCAAGGACAGAGTTCTGTAGGACACCCTGACTGTAACCAATAATTTCACGTGTCCACTTGATGTATGATACCTGCCATGTCCTATTTGTAAGCCATGCAGTCATCTTATCAAGAGTACATCAATGCCTAGTTGTTCTAATTTATTGATTAGTGTTTTGTGTATAGCCCTGTCAAATGCAGAACAGGGCCAGTAATACTGTTTATAATATATACAGTCGTGGTAGTTATGGACAGAAGGAACTAGAATGGTGAATAGCACCTGTGAGGGGAATAGAGATAAGACCAGAGGGTAGGTGAATGGTGAGGGTGGATGTTAAATGTAGTGAAGTTGGAGAATAAAAAACTATTAGAAAATCAAAGAAATGTGTGCTGTTTATTTAAGTTAGTATATCTGGAGAATGTTGAAGATATAGCTCCAGGGATTTGTTGTTCTTGCTGAGTCCCTGTGCATATTTGTTTCTTTTTTAACCTGTGGGCTGGGATAGGACTGAAAAGGGTCTTCAGACCAGCCATTTTATCCTAGTTATTAGATATATGTTTCAGTAGCCAAAAACAGATATCTTGTCTGCAACATGTCCTCATCTCTGTAGTGTGCGCAGTATAGGACATTTTATGCAGAGGATATTTACATTTCACCTGTTTCCCTCAGACTACCAGTTTCCAAATATAGTGTGCAGGTAACAGTTTAAGGCTTTTGTAGATTTAATGCCTTTCGTTTTAGAACACTTTGTAGGGAAACTGCAGCAAAGAAATCCTCACAAAGTTATTTATGTAAGGATGTTGCCTCTCCCCGGTGTTTCCATTGCATCACATGGTGACAAGGTAGAATTTCTCATCTGGTTAAACAGAAGCCTAATGAGTGAATCTGATGTAGCTGTAAACAAGACTTTAGCATGCTTAAAAAAAAAAAAAAAAAAAAAAAACAACACTTTAAACTTTAAGCAGGAGCATTTTGTATGCTAGTATTTATTTTGATCCTAGAAATAAGAATAGCTGAGAATGAAAGGAAAATGTAACAAAATGTTTAGAGTCTTATGAAACAAAAAAAGAAGTTATGTCTTACCATAACATTACATCTGTGTTGTCGAGCTTCACTAATCCTTGACTGTGGGCTCAGTTCCGAGCCTCAGAACTGTCTCGGCTGTTGTTCCAGCTCGTGCCTCCCAAACTGTCAAGCCAGGCACTACCCATAGTGCTCCTCTTGAAAATTATCTCAGATGGAGTTTGCCCAACATAGCAGAAGACAGACAAGCAGAATTTATAGTTAAATAATAGACATAATAGTCCGAGACCAGATGTGTGTCATTAATATGTAGCTAACTGTTGAAAATCCAGTCCACTAAGTATCTCAGGTTGGGGGAAGGAGGGTGGGGATGTCAAGGATTAGTGAAGATCGACAAAACAGATGGAATGTTGTGGTAAGACATAACTTCTTTATCTGATGTTGTCAATCTTCACTGAATCCTTGACAGTGAGACAGAGAGCCAGCTACTTTAGTCTTGGGAGGTCTCACGGAAGAATATTCCTAAGGACCATTGAGCCGAATGATGTCCATCCCCTTGAGACCTGATTCAGTTTGTAATGAGTGATAAAGGTATGAGGAGAAGACCAAGTGGCTGCTGAGCAGCTATCGTCCAAAGATGCTCTGGCATGAAAAACTGTGGAAGTTGCCATCACTCTCATTGAATGGGCTTTAACCGGATGTGAGAGTTGGAATCCTCTAGAAGGAGAGATGAAAGCTATGCAGTGTCTAAGGCATTTGGCCAAGGTAACCTTTGAAACATGATTACCTAATGAAAGAGAGGAGAATGGCACAAATAATTGGTCAGATTTTCTAAAATCTTTTTTGTTCTGTGAAGATAGATATGTAACTGTCTGTGGATGTTTAGTGAGTGAAGGGCATACTCCCTTTTATTAGAAAAATTAGGGAAGAAGGCTGGCAGTTGTAGAGTTTGGTTAATGTTAGATTCCAAAACAACCTTGTGTAAAAAGGTTGGATTTGTCCTAAGGGTAACCCTGTCCTTGTGAAAAATTAAATAAAGAGGTTTGCAGTATAAGGCCTGAAGTTCAGATACTCTTCTGTCAGATGTAATAGCCACTAAAATAAAGTTTTCCAAGACAAATCTCTTAAGTCACAAGTCACTGCCTGATGGTTCAAAAGGATTCATACTAAGGCCCTGAAGAACTAAAGTTAGATCCTAAGGAGGAGTGGGTTCCTTAAATGGAAGTCTTAACATTAAGAGACCCATTAAAATGCTTTACAAAGTTTGTGTGACATTAGAGATGCACCATTAAAACCCATATGAAAGTTGGTAATTGTGGCTAGATGAATTTTAATTGTTGAAGCAGATTGGTAAAGGGTAGCCAGGAAATCTAATACCTTATGAATAGGACTGTTATAAGGGTCTAGTCCACTTTCAAGGGCCCATTTTGCAAATTTTTCCCATTTACATTGATACAGCTTCCTAGTAGGAAGTTTGTGATGAGAGACAATAATTTGTCAGACAGAAGAAGCAATGGAAGGATGCCTGGCAATCATGGGAATTGAAGAAGCCACACTGAGCTTGAGATGTTGGAGATTCAGGTGAACCATGCTCTCCAGATAGGACAGCAGATCTGGAGCTGGGTCTAGAAGCCATGGTTTCCGAAGAAGATGAGGCCAAAGAAAGGGAGACCAAACTTGTCGAGGCCAGAAGGGGGCAATGAGGATTATTGAGTTATCTGACCTTTTGGCTTTAGAAACTGGGATATCAAGGAAGTTGGGGGAAAGGCATAGAGGAGACTAGGGGGGGCAACTGTGGAGAAGAGCGTCTCTGGGTGACTCACCGGGTGGGGGGATTAGGGTAAAGTAACTGCTGCACTTGTTGTTTAGGGGAGATGCAAAAAGGTCGCAGCAAGGTTGGCCCCGGTGACGAAAAATCTTGTTCACCACCACAGGATTTAGAGACCATTTGTAAGGCATGAGAATGGTTTTGCTCAGTTTGTCCGCTATCACATTGGAACTCCCCGGAATGTGCATTGCTGTGAGAAAGCAGTTGGAAGAAATCACCCATTGCCAAACTCTAAGGGCTTCTCGACACAATGGATAAGATTTGGTTTCCCCTTGTTTGTTGATATACCAGACTACCAACATGTTGTCCGTCTGAATAGCTATTGTCCCTAGAGGAAGGACATCTTGGAATGCTTGCAACGCTAACAGCACTGCCCTCATCTCTAAAACACTGATGTGCAAGTTGGCCTCTAATTGGGACCACGTGCCTTGGACTGTTTTTCCCTGATAATGCCCCCCCCCAATCTGGAAAGCATCTATGGTCACTATGGCTTAGAGCCGGGGAAGAATGAATGGCCGACCCAAGAGAATCTGATCAGAGTTGAGCCACCACATGAAATCCTGTTTGCAGTGATTGGGAATCAAGACTAGGTGAGACATTGATGGGTGCATCACAGATCATTGGGAAGCAAGTAGCCATTGCAAAATTCACATGTGATACCTTGCTAGGGGAACAAGAACGACTGATGCTTCCATGGAGCCCAATGTTTGTAGGATTAGTCTTGCTGGAACCCTTTTGTTTCATAACATTTGCTTGACTTGTGATCTGATTAGTTGAAGTCTCTCTGGAGGGAGTGAGACAATTCCTGAAACAGTGTTTAAATGGGCTCCAATAAACTCTAATTGCTGAGTGTGTTGCAAGCTTGATTTCTCGAAATTTATGGTTATGCCTAGAGATGTACAGGGGTGTAGAGTGTAGTCTCTTGCCCGTTCTAACTAATGCCTGGTGGTAGCAGTAAGGATCCAGTCATCGAGGTAAGGAAATGCTCAAAATCGTAGCAGTCTGTGATGAGCTACAACTACTGCCTTGCATTTGGTGAACACCCTGGGGGCTGTGGTGAGACCAAAGGGCAGCACTCTGAACTGGAAATGACTGTCTCCCAGCCGGAACCGCAGATACCTCCTGGAGCTTATGTCCATTTTTATGTGATAATAAGTGTCCTGAAGGTCTACAGTGCACATCTGATTGCCTTTTTCCAAGAATGGAAGCATCAGCTGTACTGAGACCATTCGGAATTTAGTTTGCTGAACTGCCTTGTTGAATTGGCTGAGATCCAAGATGGGTCTTCATTTGAGTACTAAAAAGAACCTTGAGTAAAACCCGGATCCTGTTTGGTCTGGTGGGACTTTTTGGATGATTCTTTTGTCTGACAGTCTTTGAATTTCTAAAGCTGCTGCTCCCCTTTGACTGGGTGGTACATCCAAGAGTTTCTTCTGGGATGATGGGAGAACTGATAGTGGTATTATGTAACCTCTGGATATTATTCACTGTACCCATTTGTCCATAGTTAATGTTTGCCAGGCAGATTGGTGTAGAGAGAGTCACCCCCTGAGTGCCTCCAGAGGAGGGCAATCGGGCAGCCATTCAGGGGTGCTGATAGGAAGTACCAGAGAAAGATTCTGTGAACCCCTGGTTTTGCATTCCATTTCTGCCTCTAGGGTGGCATCTTCCATTACTTCCCCCTCTGCCCCAGGGAATGTCTTTGTCGTGTGAATCCTGGAAAGGCCCTTTGGATTTTTTAAACCGTAGACTCCCACTTCTTTGGTTCCTGCAGTAATGCCTCTGAGGAGTTAAGAAACGTATACCTATGACAGAAAGGGTCTTACCACCCTTTTCACATCTGACTAAAGAGTCTTTAACCTTGGGACCAAAAAGGGTGGATCTGTCAAACGGAGAATTAACAAATGGCGCTTTGAATGGCTCCACAAAGTCGCACAAGTGCATCCAGGAATGCCTTCTAATGGCTATGCCTGAACCAGCTCCTTTGGAAGTCCCTTCAACTGCATGAGCAATCAGCCCCATGGATGAGTTAGAAATTGTGTCAAGGGTTGCTAGCTGAGAGTTAACTTTATCCTGTACCGCTTCAGTCACTGCCCCTTTGAGGGTATCCAAGAGCTCCTTGATCAGATCCCTCTGTAGTCTTGTGAAGTGTGCCATATAATTCAAGGAAATGAGAGCAAAAGTCATTGAAGCATAAACTCTCTTCCCAAATCTATCCAATGTCCTAGACTCCTTGTTAGGAGGATGAATAGTTGGACTTTCCTTGGCAGGTTCCCGTTTTGTGGCCACCACTATCAAAATGGCATCAATGGGTATTCCTTTGGACCAGTGAAGCTCATCCTTTGGGGCTGATAAGATATGATTGGGCCTTTGGGGATCGGCTCAATGGTGTTGGGCATCTTTCACACCTGCTGAATGATCAGTTTAATGAGATCGTCAGAAGGCGGAGAGATCCAAGAAGTAGAGGGCTGGGCATGAAAAGCCTCCAGGTATACTGACTCCTCCGAGGAAAGTTGGACAGAGGACCAGCCACCCCTCTGTTTCAGGATTTCTAGGATGCCCCGAAGGAAACATCATCAGGGGGTGATCTAGGGGAACCTTCCCTTTCATCAGAATCAGTATCTTCGGTGAAATACTCTTTCAGGGAGTCTAAGTGCTTCCTCTTGCACTTCCTGTTCTCAGGAACTTCCTCAGAGGAAACCACCAAAATGGGTGTAATCTGGGACTTTTGTGCCCTTGTCCCAGGGATGAGTCTGATGGCAGCTCAGGTCAAGGGGATGTAGACAGTTGTCCCAACAAGGATGGCAAGGACTGTAAGTCCCCAATGGACAAGGCCTTCTCCATGACTTGGAAGGCTGCCCCCCATAGAGGGATGGAAGCCCAGAATTTAAATATTCTCCCTCGGAACCGGGGTCACACGTACACCTAGGAGGCGGCTCCAGAAAAGAAGCCTGGGTCAGTGCTACAAGGACTGAAGCACCAAGGGACATGGATGGCTCTGAAACTAAGGAAACCAATCCATGCACCACGGACCCAACCAAAGACCCCCCCCCCCAAACCTGGGAGCCCTCCGGTGCCGAAAACTTAGAAGAGGATGCTACTGGAACCAAGACAGTTGGTGCTGGGAGTGTCAGAACCAGGGGCTCCAAAGACTCAACATGACTGGAGGAGGAGGAGGAACTGAAGGTATCGTAGACTGGTTGGTTCCAATACCAGTGTGGCTAGGAACCAAGGATAATCCCTTTGCCATCAGAAGCTGATCTATCAGTCTCAAAATGTTGGTTTCTGAGAGACTCTTAGTAGATAGGATGGAGGCAGTTGAAGGAGACTAAGGATGTCTCACTTTGAGAAATGGACTTGGTGGCCTGCCTTTAAAAGGATCAAAGGTTGGTGAGTATCTTGTCCTAGGGAGGAAAGGCAGCTGAGACTGTTTCGGCACTGAGGGTAGTGCGGGTACCAAAGAAGTCGCTGTCTGTCCCAGTACAGTTTTAGGTGTGGAGCCAGATAGACCTTCCAGTGCCGAAGAGCTCTTCTGTGCCAAGGTCAGCTTAGTAACCTTCTTGGATGGTTCCGATGAACTAGGAAGCGAAGAAGGTCTTTTCTTGGTAGAGGAAGAAGAGGAGGATGAAGATGTGGTAGCTTCAGTCCTAGACCCAGAAATGGCCTCTTCAGAATCAGATTTGAGGAGTCCCTTCAAGATAAATTTATTCTTCCTCTCAGTAAGGGTGCGGGTAGAGAACCTGCGACAAATTGAAAATCTTCCTGAAGATTAAGTTTCCCCACGCAGTATACACATAAGGTATGCCCACCAGAGTTGGGCATCTTAACCCTGGCACTTCTGGCACCTTTTGAAACCAGAGGTGCTTTTTGACGTTTTAACAGGGGCGGGTTATTTTTCAGCCATAACAAAAGGAAAAGGGCTGAAATACACAGACACACAGATAAAGGATGAAGAAGATTTTTTTAAACAATTAAGAAGGGATAGAGATAGACAGAAAGAGGAAAATACCAACAATGGTAATATAAGAGTATCTAAATAGGTAATAAAGGGAAGAAATGTGCAACAGTGGTACTAAAAGAGACTACCAAACGTAGAAAGATGAATAGAAAAGAAACAAGAGTCACACAAAGCTATGAGAGGAGCTGGTAGAGAGAAGATTTAAGAAGAAAATTAAGTAAAAATATGTAGATGTAAGAGTATTAATAGAAGTAAACTTAGTCAGCCTAGGCTTGCGAGAAGGACAAAAGTGTTTGACCTATGAAGCGGCAAACTTGATCTGAGGTAATTTTCAGGAGGAGCACTATGTGTAGTGCCTGGCTTGAGAGTTTGGAAGTCGCAAGCTGGAGTAAATGACTGAGTCGATTCCAAGGCTCGGAACCGAGCCCAATGTCAAGGATTCAGTGAAGATTGACAACATCAGATCTGTGTGTTTTATAGCAAGAACAATATGAGACAATATTCACCTATTTCTTTTTTGAATATATGTGTCCTTTTAAAATAACAGCATATACATATATGATATAAAATACAATTACATCTGTGTTATATTAAAAAACTGGGATTTAATAATTTGTCAATATATGAAAACATTTAATTCAGCTTGTTTCTTACTTTCAGGCTTGAGCAGTATGTTATTCTTTCTACTCTGTCATGTTTTTAGAAGTCATAGGTAAGCCATTAGGTTCATAATCATGATCTTCCACATTGACTGCTAAAATACTTTTGTCATTCCTCTCAACATTTTTGCTTACAAATTCTAGAAAAAGCCAAAATAATGTGGAGACAAATGCCCAGCATGAGTCACTTTTTAAATGTTACTGAGATTCAATTAAAAAGTTAACAGAACAGCAGGTTTTCTATCAGTATACATTTTCAAATCAAAAAGTATGGAACTTTAATGTCTGACATGACTGGCCTACTAACTGTAATCTTCAGTGATTTCACAGAAAGTGAAAAAAAACCCCATGAGAAACAATGGGAAAATATGAGGAAAAATCAGCGATTTTCTACAAAATCAGACACAATTGATTGGTATGATTAATATGTTATTTCTTAATATCTCTTAAATGAACAGCAGTCCTGTTCAGGAAGTTGTCTATTAGTCTTCTTAATATAAATTAGAAACAAACAAGTATATATTATTTTGTAAAAGGAATAATGACCACCTAGCATTAAAACATCTATTGTCTTGGCTGATGGATATTTTGTTAGTTGATTGTTATTTGTGTTTTAGTAAACCTTTATTATTATTTTAAAAAGGCAATTGCATTTTAAATACCTTTGAGTATTAATAACAACCCCCCTCCAAAAAAGGTAGTAATGTTGACTTTCTAACAAGCAATTTTATTAAGATTTTTTAACTTTTCAGTGCACCATTCATGGGCTTTTATTTTAAAAATACATGTAATCTCCATATAGGGTAGCACTGTGATACAGCAGTTAAGGAGCTGTGTCTCCCAGTCCTTGGTTTTCAGGTTTGAATCCCAGCTTGGTTGCCTTCTTTCCATGGTGTACATGTCCTTCTTGGGTCTGTATGGGTGTTTCACAGGTTCTGTGAATTCATCCAATGGATGTGCAGATGGATTAATTGGTGAGTGTGTGTGCATGCATGTGTGTGTGTGTGTGTGTGTGTGTGTGTGTGTGTGTGTGTGTGTGTGTGTGTGTGTGTGTGTGTGTACAGTAGGTACACATCCTTTTAAGGACTGGTGTTTTTTTCTTTTGTTTTAATTAATTATCTGCCTTATATCCATTCATTTCACTTATTTATATATTTATGTATCTGTCTTTATTTATTTGTTTGTTTCTTTTTCTTTTCTTGTTGCCATTCAGTGCCAGGATAGATTCCATTTCTAATCTACCCGTCTTTTTTACTTAGAAATATTAGTACCCTCTGGGGAAAAAATTCAGAGCCTGAGTATGCTGTAAAAACTTTGTTTTCAGAGCTGATACTGATTCTGATGTTTGTCTGCTTTCACATTTTTGTCCAAAGATGTATTGGCATCTTACTACTTTTTTTATTTCATTGAAAAATTTAGAATTCCTAAGGGATATGATGTAGTAGCTTCCTTCAATCTTATTATAGGGCTTCAAATTTCACTACTAAAGTATAAAATTACTGCACAGTTTTATTTTACTGCACAATAATAAAATATTGGTGGTGTAAACTTTCAGAGCAAACCAGTTTTCTGAATTCTGCTTCGGGCAACTTTAACCTGAGGTTGGTTTTCATATGTTTTTTTAATATCTGTATTATAATTAGGCCTTTTTATTTATACTTACACCTCAGAGTATTTGTCATACTTATGTTGCTGTGAAAAAAAACAAATATATTACATCGTCAGTATCTGCTGCTTTGTGTGCATTTTAGTAGTGGCATTTTTATAATCTAGTATCTGATAATGGCTGTTTTTGAGCAGTACAATAAAGCAATTTAGTCACCCAAAAGCAAATTAAGAGCAACTTTATTTATCAGCACACATTTGTCTTAAAAAAAAAAAAAACGTGGAAGGAGTGTTTTTTTCACAGCCGACTGTATTTGTAGAGGAGAGTGCAATGTGTAGTTGAGATTAGTCACAAAAAAAAAACAGTTAATGTAGGTGCAGAGACTAATGAATGTGTAAAATACAAATATGGTACTGAATACAGTGATTCAGTTTGAAACTATTTATTAAAACAAACAGCATTTTACTTCACTAAATAGGTGCTTTGTTAGCAGTCAAAAGGAGTAATGTTCATCTGTTTGTGATTAATTACAGATATCCACTTAAAGCAACAAGGTCAAGTGAGCGGTCTGGTGCTAATGCTAAAACTGTGACAGTGGGACTCTGTGCCATTGCAAATAAAACCTGAGGACAACATTATGTTCTTTGTTTTTCTCCCAAAAGTCAAGTAACAAAAGACGTCAGTCATTGTATTATTAACTTCCACTTCATGACTGTGATGTAAACAGTGTCGCGTATGGTCTGTTCTCCTGTATGTGCTCAAAAACTCTTTTTATGCTTCATTAATCACAAAAGTACGTCTCTGTTTGATATCCCTTACTGTGAGTCAACCTGTCCTTGCTCAGCACCACATTCTCAGTCTTCTCAGTTTTGCAACTGATTCAGTAGCACCTTTTTTGTACACTTCACTTCACACCCATACCTCCTTATGGTGTCTAGACCTTTTTTTAGACCTCACTTCTTTACTATAACTAACTGACTTGCCAGGTGATAATAATAGGCAGCATTAGAAAGTGCAAGGATTTAATAAAATTACACTAAGATTGTTAAAAAAGCCGCTGTGGTGCAGTGGTAGCGTTGTCACCTCACAGCAAGAGGTACTCCCATTCAATTCTCGGCTGGAGCGCCTTCTGTGTGGAGTCTGCATGTCCTCCCTGCGGTCGAGTAGCGTTCGAAAGACATGCGTGAATGGGCATGCCTTCATTGAAGGTTGGGTGTCGGGCTGGCAACTCGACACTGTAAAAATCTGCTACCAATCATTAGCAAACCAGAGTTCCGTTGTGGAGACCCCATAACCGGGAAAAGCCGAAAGAAGAACAACAAACACTAAGACTGTTAATTTAGGCTATATTGCAGTAGAGTATCACTGTTTGTCGCTTATTATTCATATTTTCATAATTATGTTCATATTTTCATGACTGAGAGCCCTACATGCTGTTGAGGGCTTTGGTGTGATATATTGTGGTGGGAAAAAGGAACATTCATTGTCAGTGTCCATTTACAAAACACTCTACCCAAGATAGTTCTAGCTGTTTATTAGTAATTATGAAAATACACAAATGACTTACAATCTGTTGCATGACATCAGGTGAAGCCTTACATGATGTTGAGTTACACATATTACAGCAATTTTTGCTCCCTTGATGTATCAATCAGTGTAATCATAGCCTAAGATAGTAGTTTGCAAATATTTAAATAAGAGCTATATTTACTCTGAACTATTATTTGTACAGTTTTCTGTGGAATATATATTATTTATTAGCTCTGTGTATTGTGGCTGTTTTACTACATACAGTTTTATGTTTTGAAAATTTTCATTTTTGGAGTTTTTCTCCCCAGGCCACCTGTGAAAATCAGCCTGAATTGTCTCTGTCGGCCTATCTAGGTTAATAAATAAATAAATAAAATTAGTAAGTAAGATGTCTGTTATAAATGTAAAGCCGAGAGTGGCCAAAAGAAGTTGGGGAGAGTTAGGAGTGAATACGGAGATATAGCACTATGTTTGTGATGCACTACTATCTGTATAATTGTGAATTATTAGTGACTGTCATGTTGTATATGAGTGTTTGGGTGCATGTCTATGTCTGTGAGAGATTAAATGAGGGAATGTGGTGTCACACTGTATGTGCTGTACTGTTCTGCAAGCTTTGTGACTGGAGGTTGTGTGTGAGTATAGTGTTACAGGAACAGCATTGTGCTGTAATATGTGTGTGTGTGTGTGTGTGTGTGTGTGTGTGTGTGTGTGTGTGTGTGTGTGTGTGTGTGTGTGTGTGGTAGTAAGGGGTAAATGTGATGTTAGAGTGCCAGTGTTGTGGCGTAGTACTAACTGTGTGATGGGGGAGGAAAGGAAAGAATGTGATGTTATACTTACAGTATTGTGGCATAGTACTGTTTGTGTGATCGTGGCAGTTAGTAGAGAATGTGATGTTTATAGTTTACAGTATTGTGGCATAGTACTGTCTGTGTGATTGTGGCAGTTAGTAGGGAATGTGATATTTATAGTTAACAGTATTATGGCATTATACTGTCTGTGTGACCCTAGCATTTGGTAGGGAATGCGTAATGTTTATAGTTACAGTATTATAGCATTGTACTGTGTGTGCGACCGTGGCAGTTAGTACGTAATGTGATGTTTATAGTTACAGTGTTATGGCATTGTACTATTGGTGTGACTGTAGGAGTTAGTAGGAATGTGAAGTTTATAGTTGCAGTGTTATGGCATTGTACTGTCTGTGTGACCATGGCAGTTAGTAGGAATGTGATGTTATAGGTACAGTATTATGGCATCATACAACAACAACTGTCTGTGTGACCGTGGCAGTTAGTAGGGATCGTTGTGTTATAGTTACAGTATTATAGCATCGTACTGTGTGTGTAACCATGGCATTAGTAGGGCATGTGATGTTTATAGCAGTGGCATGGTTGTATAGTATTGTGGAAGTTAGGAATCAATGTGATGTTACAGTACCAGTGTTTGTGGGAACTGTCTACCTGGCCGAAGGTGTTAGGAGTGAGTTTGTTGTTACAGTACCAGTGTTACAGCTATGGAACTGTATGTGTTACTGTGAGAGTTTGAGGTATATGGTGTAGTATTTCCTTTGTGTCTGTGGAAGTTATGAATAAATGTGATGTCGTAGGACCTGTGTGTGTGTGTGTGTGTGTGTGTGTGTGTGTGTGTGTGTGTGTGTGTGTGTGTGTGTGTGTGTGTATGTGTGCGTGTGTGTATGTGTGCGTGTGTGTGTGTGTGCGCTTGTGTGTGTGCATGTGTACGTGTTTGTGTGTGACTTAATTAAGTGAAATCTAGGACATAATAGTGGAAAATTTAAAAGCAGCTGTCTGTAGTGGTGTAAAAGCAGTCTAGAAGGTGATCTAAAATGTTTAGCCTCCTTCTCTGATATAGGTTCATAGGTGGTTAGTAGGCTATTGACCTAAAGGTATTAATAAGCCTAGCCATGTGTACCGAATATAAAGGTTCTTGCCTTGACTCAAGATGTTAGTTAGCAACCACTGCCCATATCTGGGAGGGTCATAGGTAAAATCCCTGGCATGAATTTACATTTTCCCATCCAGTTATACAGGTTGCACTTAAACAGGGTCATAAAGGGGCTGTTTTTCATGTGAATTGGTGGAAACCTGTGACCGACATATCTGTCTCAACAGCAGGTCCTATTTATGTCACAGGCCAGGTTAAGGTCTCTGGAGCAGGTGACCCTTGTCCAATTTAACTTGCGGATGTGCAACATTTCCATTAGATTTGGACCCAAGATTGCTGTGTAGGCCAGGCAGAAGTCTCCTTTAAGTAGTCTGTAGGCTACGCAGTACAGTGAGAGTGGCTTCATTCTATAAATGTATAACGTATGTTGGAGACCCTGGATTTTCTTGGTTAAAATTCTCTGGGGTCTCTCAAGTTGCTGCAGGTGCCTGGTAAGGTA
Source organism: Protopterus annectens (assembly GCF_019279795.1). Taxonomy (NCBI): domain Eukaryota; kingdom Metazoa; phylum Chordata; order Ceratodontiformes; family Protopteridae; genus Protopterus; species Protopterus annectens. The sequence continues at coordinate 1,642,239,233 of NC_056744.1, read as the reverse complement.
CATACCAAAGGGAGCATTGTGCTCAATTATTGGCCTGATGAGGGTTGGGTACAAGGGAGTTATTATTTATATGATAGTCTGCAGGGATATAGTTTTTACTGAAGGGGATGATAATGCATTTTTTAGCACTGAGTTTGAGTCCATGACTTTGGCACCAGTCATTGGTGTATGTAAGTCACTCTTGAAGTATATTGACATCTTTTGGGGATTCTATGATTGCATCTACTTTGCAGTTGTCAGCAAACTTAGCCACAGCACCTCTGTTTTAGCCTGAACTTTTGAGAAGTATATTCCAAACAATAGGAGGCACAGCATTGACCCCTGTGGAACACCACTGTTGGCAGGTCTGCTGGTTGCGATAATGTCTCCAAATTTAACTGAGTATGATCTGTCAATGAGACAATTAGCAACCTATCTGACAACATAAGGGTTGATATTCAGTTGGGAGAGTTTATCAATGATGTCTAAACATGGAATTATGTCGAAGGCCTTGGTCAAGTCAAGGTAGGCTGTATGTACAGATTTTCCTTAATCTGTGACACTGGTGACGTTTTCAAAGAAGTCCACCAGGTTTAACAGGCATGACCTATCTTTGACAAAACCAAACTGTGTCGGATCAAGGGTTTGGAGATCACCAATATCCTTATTTATAAGTTCCATGATGATTCGTTCCATAACCTTACAGGTAAGGCTGGTTAAGCTTATGGGTCTGTAGTTCCCAGAGTCTGTTGCTGCACCTCCTTTATGAAGAGGCATGACAGTTGCTGTTTTCCATTCAGCAGGGACAAAACCAGTACTCAGACTTTGGTTGAAGAGAGTACCTAATGGAGTTGCTAACTCATGTTTTAGACCATTTAAAATGCAACCTGAGATACCATCCGGTCCCGTGGAAGCTGTGTTTTTGGCCTTGGAGAGAGCATTAATGACTTTTTCTTGGGAAATGCAAGATGGGAGATATGTAGAGGGAATGATTTGTGGAGTGTTAGGATGGCACAGGGAAGTGAAATTTTCGCCAAACCTGTCAGCTAATAGGTTAGCTATAGTGTGTTTGTGATGCCATCCACAGCTAGTTCACCACATGCCTGGGTCATACATTTTAGGTTGTGGATGTAGCTGAAGAATGCCTTATGGTTCTCTTTAGCTATTGTTGCTAATTCTTTTTTTCGAAGTTGCCCTTAAAGGATTTTACATGTTGTCCTATTTCTTAGTTCAAGCAGAGGAGTGTGTTCTTCCAGTGCTGGGATCTCTATTTTATTCTTAGACAGCAGCTTCTTCCTCTTGTTGTAAAACTTATTAATGCTAGATGTCCACCAGGAGGCTTGTTTTTATTTGAGGACCTTGTTTTGATCCTGTCAGGTACAGTTGTATCAATACATTTGTATAAGTGTTTGTACAGGGCATTTGTGTGTACCTTAGTATAGTTGTCAATGCCATCTCTGGGAATAGGAGCTTGGAAGTTATTTATGCCATCCCTTAGGATGGTATAATTAGCTTTGGTGAAAATTTTTAGCTTGATTTCACCTAAGAGGGCTTTCAGGTGCTACAGTTACTTCAAATGGGACTGATTTGTGATCAGATTTAACCAATGATGGTCCTATAATTTTGGTGGTGCAGTGGTCACCCATGTTGGTGAGGACCAGGTTGAGAATAGTTGAGACCCTTGTGGGGATGCATACTATTTGCTCCAGGGCATTAGTGTTAACAAAGTCTAGGAACATTTGTGCGAGTGTGTTGGTACTCGTGTAAGTTTCCCAGTCAATGGAGGGATGATTAAAATCGCCCATGACTAGAGTGTTTGGTTGTAATTTGAATGACTCAAGTAGGGCCAAATAAGCAGCACGGGTATCTTACTTCTTTGAAGGAGGCCTGCAGCTAAAGATGACTTGGGGGGGGGGGTTACTCCAAGTTCAACTAACTGTGGGTAAGTCCATGGAGTTTTCCTGTCTAACCAGTCTAGAGGTGTATGTATTTTTGATAAAGATAGATACTCCTTCTCCTCTGGTTCTCGCACAATCATTTTGCATTCTGAAAGTGTGGAAGGCATTGTAACCTTTCTATACCAGGGTACTCTCTGCAGCCCTGAACCAGGTTTGTGTGACTCCACAGACATCAACATCCTCCGGCGAGAGGAGTGCTTCCAGAGAGTGCAGTTTCTGATTTAAACTCCTAGCATTTAACAGCATAACCCTTAATTTATTTATGGGTGATATTTTCATGTTGGAAATTTTGTTCTTAAGACCTTGCCTAAAAAAGGCTGTATAGGGGGAGGCAAGTACCTTAGCCAGTAACCGAAAGCCTACAGGTGACAGGTGAAGACCATCTCTGGCAAAGCAGTGTGGTCTGCCAGCCATGTCATCCCAGGCTGACAGGAATTGGATCCCCTTAGAATGACACCAGAAACTAAGCCACTTGTTGAAGTCAATCATTTTTTTGTTTATATTGTGGTTCATCCTAGGTGAGGGCAAAATGCTGCTCAAGGCTAGGGACATACCTGCCTGGGACACATATTCAGAGAACTCAGTCATGTCTCTCTTCATATACTGAACCTTTTCTTGTTAGAGCCTTTCTGTCCATATCACAGCTAAAAAGGGAGCCCGAATTGTCTCAGTCAGCCTTTCCACTGCTTCATCCAGTCTGTAATATTAAATATCCTGTTCTGAACATTCTTTTAAGCTAATATAAGAAATGGACCCCAAAAGTCTGTATATTAAGTAGCAAAGCTCACAGATCATCGGACATCGTTTAACAGGGAGTGTGAAAAAAGAAATCACTGAGTAAGACTTCTCCAGTACCAAGTAAACAGAGTTAACAGCTTGCAAGAAAAGAGGTGGAATAAAATCTCACATTGTGGGGCATGGTGACACAGACTACTCTGAGACCAACAAAATTTAGCTGGAAAATAAAATCATTGGTATGGCAGGCTCTCTCAGGCCGATTTATTGAAGAACAGCCTACATATCACTCAGACAAAGGCAGTTGCATTAATGCTACACAGAAGATTAAGACAATGACAAAATCTTATTTTTTATCAGTTTCTTATTGTAGAGATTCTGTATGTCTAATAATGCACATGTTAGGTTCACAAGTACATGCGAGCCGACTAACTTTCAGCAGAAAGAAGACTTCTTAAACATAGTCAACAGTCATATTAAAAAGAAACATAATGAAAGACCTAGACTGTACCTACTCTTTATATCTCACAGCTTTTCTAGTTTTCAAAAGCGTAGTACACAAAGAAGGAATTGGCGGTGGTGTGTCAGGCAGTGTAACATCCTCATCATGTTGGATGTGTAATACTTGTTTACATCATCTCATATAATGCACTGCAGATACTGCATCCTGTACATCCAGCTGGCAAAGATTTAATGACTGCTGTACCTCAGTAACAGCATTAACGTTTTTATAGCACAGCGACAGGTGGATTCTGATGGAGCAAAATCCAGAATTAATACAATAAAAAAGTTGAGAGAAAATTACTGTAAATGTTAGTAGTATGTGTAACAGAGTCCCTTAATTTCCTTATAAAGAGATGGTTTGCCTTGCCTTTTGAGCTTATTCAGTTAATATAACACAATCAGATCAAACTTATTTCAGCTGAAGAAATACTGCACTATTTGGAATCTGAAATCTTTGTAATTATGAGTCTGAAATGTTGCTTTGTTTTGGGCAAACAGAAACTGCCAGAGTGCTCCTATCCATCTTGTTTTTCTAGAAGTGGAGAAATATAAGATGACAGAGTAAATGATAAATTCTTGCAAAATAAAAATTGCCTCGCAGTTTTTCCACGCAGCACTGCTGTTTGTTTGCTAGCTTTTCAATAACAAGAACATCTGCCAAAATGGCTGTCCAGGGGTTGCAAACAGTGCTTTGTTTGGAGAAAAGTTGAAATGGAAAGTCATTACACTAAGCAGCAACATCTGTGATGTTGTGAACGTGGAGATGGTTTGGTCTGCAGTTTATATGGAAATGTGAGCATAAAATCTCTCTGCAAGTAGAACTTGACAGAACTTAAAACAGAATTAGGCAGGACTTTAAGTCACGCAATACTGACTAGCATTTTACCCAGCAAAATTATTCTGAGTCTCAAAGAAGTCATAACCATTATGTGGCATGTCTGGTATCAGAACATTCTCCAGCTACAAGGCTTTCTAAATGTGAATGTAATCGACTGGACGTAGAATAACAGATAACAGTAGGGACTAAAATCTTAAAAGTACAGTTGTAATTAATGCTACAGCCTTGTTGAGGGACTGTATCTAAGCATTAATTTTCTTGTGACTACATCTTCCTTCATTAACAAAAATGTATCTGCTATGAATCTGAGTTCACATTTTGGCCTTGGATTTTTGAGACATTAATAATTTAATTTATTTTATTGTGTGTGTTTTACTTACTATTTATTAATTTTCATTAGTGATGCTTGACCACAAAGCTTTGAGCCTGCCTACCAAAACTGTGACTTCTTTACACTGACAGCTACACTGTTGGCTTCTGGCCCATCACATCAACAGCCAGCCAGAGAGTGGACCACCTGAGGGTGTAGGAAGAACATATCCAGAGTCTACCCACTTGGAGGATTTAACAGCTTACAAAAATTATGAATGATTAAGTACCCAGTCAATGCAAACAGCATCCACACTGGTTAGAGTCACAAAAGTGGGGCACTTAATGTCTTGCACGTGAGTAATATTTGGAATTGGACAGAAACTTTAAGTTAGGAATGTCCTGCACAGATTGGGGCAGGTGGCAACGCCATGCCAGACTCTAACCTGCCCCAACTTTCTAACATCCCCAGCACTGCCTTTTTGTCTTTCCTCTTTTGCACTTCTCATTTTCCTTATCCTTTACATTGTTGCATTTCTTCTCACATTCCTTTACATTGTTGCATTTCTTCTCACATTTCCAAGTAGTGCTTGGAATAAATAATCCTCTGCCTCCTTCTTTGAACCACTTGAATGCACTTCCATTGCTTTAAGTTCACCTGCCACTCGTGTTTGACTTTTTCTTTTATTCCCTGTTAATTCCTCTCTCATCTTCCTTTTTCAGTAATCGCTGTACCTTACTTCCATTTTCCTACCCTCCACCAGCTCCAGCTTCATATTTAAAATGGCACAGGACAACAGCATAAGTTAGAAAGCCTCCTGGGAAGCCATCAACATGGTGTACATGTTTTGGCCTTGATAGTGCCACAGGTGACCTTGCTTCAGTTAGCGACTTTGACCCTGGTTTTCTGGCCAGTGGACAAGGTGTAAGACGTATTTAATTAAAAGAAAAACACTGTCACTGGATGACAAGTGCAGTTTCCAGCTCTCACCCCCTTTTGCTTGTTTCAAAGACTGCCATGGGCTGATAGATAATGGGGGTGTGATAGTGATATAGTGGGAACAAGGATAAAAAAATAAATAAAAGTAGGCTTCAGCTGCACCAGAATGCATACTTAATGGGAGTGAGGTATCTGAGAGTCATCCAAAGTAGAACAAAGTTATTGACGATGGGTGCCCCATTTGGAAACTTATCTTTTGGGGGGTACAGACAAAGCAGAGACAGTCCTGTGAAGCACAAAAACAATGTATAGTATTCAGCAGAAACCTTGTAACGAATCAAAAGAAGCATCTGAACTTGGAGAGAGATGGTTATGGAAGAAGCTGCTGTTTCTCTGCCTTGCCCCATCCTCCCCCAGGCACCCCTACAGCTATTTATTGCCCTGTTCCTCTCACTGTTTCTTATAGTGTCTTCTAAGGCCCGACCAGCCTGGGTGGTCTGAGCGGTCTTTATGTACTGTTAAAATCTGTATTTCAGCTTACCCTAGATGGTGTCATTGTTCAGGAAAATGAGGGGGGTTGCATTTGTTAGTCGAATTGAGGGATGATGAGGATAGATAGATTTTACATTTAAAATGTCATAGTTATAATATACATTGTTTAGAAATGTCATTTTCATATTACAAATTATAGACTATCAAATTGTGTTTAAACAGACTATGCCTTTGCCTGATTATCTGTTTTTTTTCTGAGAAGTATAATTGTTCTCTGTCTGCTTACTTCCATTTAAAGTTATTTATAGCATATTTCATGTGTTGTCCAGTCTACACTGAGTTTGTACAATACAGCTCACAATCACTCAACGGTCTTGAAAGATAACCAAGTAAGGATCTGCAACACGCTGTCGTCCCAAAAGGAAATAGCAGCAACAACCACAAGCTATTCAGCACAAAATAGCGTCTTTATTTTAAAATAACATAGAAAACACGAGTAACTTAGCGCTTTCTCCCTTATCCTAAGGGCATCATCAGAGTTGTGTAACCATAGGAGTCAATAATTTAAATACCAAAACGTGACACACACACCTCCTTCTTAAACCAATCATCAACATGTAATGATGAACATTAGAAATGCTAGCTCATACCCTTTTTAGTAAAACGGTACCAGTTTAAAAACAAATGAATAAATAAAGAAATGCATTAATAGTGTGAATTATGTAAAATGCATAAAATCTGCAGTAACAAAGGTACATACATATATCAAATGCTGTTAATATAATGAAATAAAATAAAAAATAATAAATAATAATAACAACAGTATACAAAAGTCTGTTTGTTCATATTAACTGTGCTCTAAATTTTAACATGCTAGATAAAGAAACATGTTCATTAATACCTGGTGGTCTAGATGCATTGAGCCTGAACTGCCACAGGCACTCCTTTACCTCAAGCAAAATTTTTTCGTCGCCACCGTTGTCCCTATGTGGAATCCTATCAATTATAAAAAATAAAAATCTCTTAAAATCCTTACATATCCTACTATGCATATATAATGCATTCATAGTTTTTTTATTCCTAATGTCCCTAACATGTTCCAGAATTCTAAGCCTCAATTTCCTAGTGGTTTTACCCACATAGAAAGAAGTACAAGTTAAGCAGGTGGCTAAATAAACCACCATCTTGGTGTTACAATTTACATGACCTGGACTTGGAATGGTTCTATTATAATTGTGTACTGTCACATATGGCACTGCCTCTACTAAATGTAAATGATGGTAGGGCCCCTAATACATTAATGGTCTCCGTTGATAGTGTCCCTACCCATATACCCTGAACAGTGTGCATAATGTTATAACTGTCCTCATTGTGTGGCAAAATCATAGAGTGACTAGACTTTTTGAATTTCTCCTTATTATTCGTAACTGTTAACCCTATATATTTTTCTAACTATTGATGTTATCAATTTATTTTCGGTCATTCCCAATGATATAGGTTTGCAAATGTTTAAGAACAGTTTAGGCAAACTTTCCACTCTTCATATAGTGAAACAGCATTTATTGGTGGACCTTTTGGATATGGTCCTCAATAATAACTTTATTAATTTCGAGGGGGATTATTATAAGCAAATTACAGGTGTGGCAATGGGGGCGAAATGTGCCCCATTGTATGCTAACTTGGTTTTAATAGATTGGGAAAAGGATTTTGTTACCACCTCCAGATTTCAAAAAGACATAGCATTATATGTACGCTTTTTGGATGATATTTTGATTTTCTGGAGGGGTGATGAAAACGATATTGTTGAATTTATTGAAACCTTGAACAAAAGTACATCTTTTCTAAAGTTTACATACAATGTACAAAGAGAGAAATGTGAATTTCTTGATATAATGCTAATGAAAGACACGATAAACAAGACACTTATTTCTAGTATATTTCGTAAAAAAACCTACTCCAATTCCTTCCTCCACTTTGAAAGTTGTCATCCCTATTTTCAAAAAAAGAACATTATAAAAGGACAGATGGTAAGACTATCTAGGTTAATTAGTGAAGACAGGCTTTTTGATAGTGAAATAACTAGATTGATTGACATGTTACAAGAGAGAGGATATCCTTATGACATTTTGAGCGCGACCAAGGATGAGGTTGCTGTGAAGAGATATACTATTTACAAACCCATTTTGACAGCAGGGTTAACAGTTACGAATAATAAGGAGAAATTCAAAAAGTCTAGTCACTCTATGATTTTGCCACACAATGAGGACAGTTATAACATTATGCACACTGTTCAGGGTATATGGGTAGGGACACTATCAACGGAGACCATTAATGTATTAGGGGCCCTACCATCATTTACATTTAGTAGAGGCAGGAATTTAAAAGAACTCATGGAGAGTGCTGATTCTCAGCGTTCTTTCAGACACTGCATGATGAACAAATGTGGGTTTTGTAGCACCTGTAAATACATCAACAATGGACCATATGTGACAGTACACAATTATAATAGAACCATTCCAAGTCCAGGTCATGTAAATTGTAACACCAAGATGGTGGTTTATTTAGCCACCTGCTTAACTTGTACTTCTTTCTATGTGGGTAAAACCACTAGGAAATTGAGGCTTAGAATTCTGGAACATGTTAGGGACATTAGGAATAAAAAAACTACGAATGCATTATATATGCATAGTAGGATATGTAAGGATTTTAAGAGATTTTTATTTTTTATAATTGATAGGATTCCACATAGGGACAACGGTGGCGACGAAAAAATTTTGCTTGAGGTAAAGGAGTGCCTGTGGCAGCTCAGGCTCAATGCATCTAGACCACCAGGTATTAATGAACATGTTTCTTTATCTAGCATGTTAAAATTTAGAGCACAGTTAATATGAACAAACAGACTTTTGTATACTGTTGTTATTATTATTTATTATTTTTTATTTTATTTCATTATATTAACAGCATTTGATATATGTATGTACCTTTGTTACTGCAGATTTTATGCATTTTACATAATTCACACTATTAATGCATTTCTTTATTTATTCATTTGTTTTTAAACTGGTACCGTTTTACTAAAAAGGGTATGAGCTAGCATTTCTAATGTTCATCATTACATGTTGATGATTGGTTTAAGAAGGAGGTGTGTGTGTTACGTTTTGGTATTTAAATTATTGACTCCTATGGTTACACAACTCTGATGATGCCCTTAGGATAAGGGAGAAAGCGCTAAGTTACTCGTGTTTTCTATGTTATTTTAAAATAAAGACGCTATTTTGTGCTGAATAGCTTGTTGTTGTTGCTGCTATTTCCTTTTGGGACGACAGCGTGTTGCAGATCCTTACTTGGTTATCTTTCTACACTGAGTTTGTGCATACATAGTCAACTCTTACAGTACACATGTACACCGTGCCAACATCGAAGGATCAAAGTTGTCTGCGGTTTCTTTTTTTCTTTTTTCTTTAATTTGTGAAATGAATAAGTGAGCTGCTCATGAATAACCTTTTTTCAACCACAACAACCAGAATATCTGGGAGTAACCCCAAGCAGACACTGGGTAGGTATGCAGATTTCACACATGTGGTTACTAGAGGTCAGAACTGAATCATGGAAGAGTGAGCCAGAGATTTTAACAACTGACCTACTATGCTGCCCAAAGGAGATACATAAAACATTTTTTCCTGAATCATTCTGGTTTGCCAGTCTAACGAGTGGTGTACCAAAGTAATTCTGCAAAGTAGTAAACTGTCACCCTTTGAGAATAAGCAAACATGGAAGTGCTGGGGGAAAAGGGGGGGCTAACTTGGAAAACTGCCATTATTAAAGTGGGAGATGTGGGAATGACCTTGGAAATGAGCATGTAAGACTCTTTATTTTCAAGGAGTAGGGATTGTAGGTGGGTGGGCTAACCTAAACAACAGTTGTAGCATATTGTTTTTAAGGTAAGTGAGGTGGAGTGCTGCTCTAGATAAGAAGTTAAGAAAGTTATTGTTGTTTAAAGAATAGCACATGGAAGGATGGAGTTATCATTGTTCCAGACAGTAAGCTTTTCACATATTAAAGATCTAGACGGTAGCAGTAACCTTGGACACTCACTTTTAAAATATTAGTTTATAACAAAGAATTGGGCTAACTCTAGACACAGGGACATTAGTAACTAAATTGGGAGAGGGGGCTCTAGACAGCGTGTGTTATTGATTTGCCATGTGAGGTATGAGGAGGATGGAGGTAAATATGGTGATTACTGTTGGCAGAGCTATCGAGAATATTCTGGAGGGAGAACCCACCACTACTGTACCAGCAAGGGTCTTACCTGTGTGGTGCATATTCACATCTGCTTTTGATCAGATCCTTGACAGATCTAGACCATGTGACCAGAGGCTGTATTGTGCACTTTTCTAATTTTTCACGAATCGCCCTAAATCTCCATCTCTGTAATTAATAATGAGTTCTACTGTTTGAAGCTTCCAGTTCAAGATATGTACCATGTAACCATTAACAAGTCTGTAAGTAGATTAGGTGTTAATGTACCATGTACATAAATAACAAGATCTTTGTATCTTGTTGTATCATAAAGAAAATCACATACATTGTGCAGATCTCAGTGCATTTTTCTGTATTGTTGGTACGGTTTAGTTTCTTGCAAGTGAAAAAAAAATGAGCACAATGTTTAGCCCACTTTCCTTGGGTCTTAATGAAGCCATACATTATCTGCACTCATTAATAGTAATAATAATAATAATAATAATAATAATGATTGATGATGATGATACCTTGTATTACATGTGGTCTAGGGTTTGAGTTCTCTCATTCTCCATTGCCTAACTTTGTGACCTTAAGCAAATCACTTAACCAGAAAGTTCTCCCATGCTTTTTCAGAAAAAGGACGATAGAAACTTTGTTCTACCCCATTTAGCAAATACAAGTAAAATAAATACAATAACATAACATAAATAAAATTGGCTTCATATTCTGACTTTGTTTAATCTGTCCCCTCCCAACTGTTACTTTATATTGTAAGAGTACACTAGGTCAGATGCAGTCACCGTCTGATGCAATTGTTTGTCATGTTTCTATAAAGCTCTCCCTTACTTTGCAGTTACCAGAATGCCACTAAACCTTCACAAAATTGTGAAAGATATCCACTTGCTGAGGAACGTAAAGTCCAGATTTTTGGAAGTAATTGTCAGGGTAATTTCTCCATTTTGGTATGCATTTGCACAGAAGGTCTTATGCCAAGCTTTCTGTATAATACAGAAATGACATAAAATGTGTCCGTTTTTGGACCGCAGATGAGGATATTACAAAGCTGGAGGGATGGGCACTTAAGAGGGTATTATGTGGGATTGTTCAGGACTGCAGTCTTATTGGACTGAACTAGTTAAGATACCTAAGCAAATTTAGAGGAAATTCAGTTTTTACAACTGTCTGTCAGTGACAGGCTCATCACCACTATAGTACTAATAAACAAGAGGTGGGCATTTCTACATATTATAATAACTGTAGCACCTGGATAACTAAGAAATGGAAATCTGGCAGTTGTGTTACTGCCGAAGAATTTGACACACTGTAGGTTGCATTTTTCCATCTAATTTAAGAATTAAAATCCCCACAGTACAGAGCTATGGTTAATTGGTTATCAGTTATGAACAATTGACTCACTCTTCCGCCTCACTGTTTTTCTTGCATCTGTCATGTAAGAATCATGCAGTAAGCTAGATACAGTCCTTTGGTTAGTCTAACTTTCCTACATGTTTAGGTGACAAGTCACACTTTAAGTATTCAGCAGATGAAGAAATGTGGGTGTTAGGCGATGTAGGGGAATGCAGATTTTTTTTTTTTTGCTTTTAGCAGCCTGTTTACTTTCTAAAATCATTTTCATTTTATGATTTTGTATTTTTTTAGGTGGGGGCGAGGTTTTGGCCTAATGGAACACCTGTTTGGAAGGTACAGCGTGATGAATCAGCCGAATAGCGTCTTTGGGATTGTGTTTTACTTGCTACAGATACTGCTAGGTAATGTGTTTATCTTCATCTCTGCATGCTTGTTGCTTTCTTTTCTTATTTATTTATTTATGTACTTAATTAATCGACTGCCTGTTTAAAGCTTTTCTTCTCTGGGTAGCTAGCCACTTCTTTTTCTTTCAGTCTTCAGCATACTGTCTTTTGCAGTCTTTTCCCCATGTACATACGAGACATTGGTTTGTTAGTATGTCTGCCTGTAGACTAGGTTTAATGTAGTTTGAATTTACACCTTTAATTTGTGTAGTGCACTTTTTTATTTTGTACTTGCTGACAGATGTTCCTACCACCCCCCATCTCTTTATGTATATGTCTGTTTGCTGACATTAATACATGCTTTTAATTGATTAGAAACAATAGCCAAAAAGGCATTTTTGACTTTTGTATTTCAGTCAGAGTCTTTAATCTGAATGTTATTCACCCACACCCCAAAAATGTGATGGTGCCCTTGCCATTTTAAATATTTGTGCTAATTTAAAAGTTCCCACCCCTCCAACAACCTGTTCTGTGCATCTTTTTTTTAAGGTGCAGTCTTCTTCTTCTTCTTTCGTCTTTTCCCAGTTAGGGGTCGCCACAATGGATCATCTGTCCGCTCATGATTGGCAGTGGAGTTTTACGGTGTCAAGTTGCCAGCCCGACGCCCACCTTTCCACAGAAGGCACACACACGCACACACTCACACCTAGGGCCAATTTAGAGTGTCCAATCCAACTACTGCATGTCTTTGGGATGTGGGAGGAAACCGGAGCACCCGGAGGAAACCCACGCAACCACAGGGAGGACATGCAGACTCCGCACAGAAGGCATCCCAGCAGAGAATCGAACCGGAGATCCTCTTGCTGTGAGGTGGCAACACTAACCGCTGCACCACCGTAGCCGCCCAAAGTGCATCTACAAAACTTTATTCCCAACCTCTAATTTGCCTGTTACATCCCACACCTCGATCTCCTACATCTTTATCGATCAGTTCTTTAGATCAGCACTCTTCATTCCCAGTAACCAGTGCTTCCAAATTGTAACCTTTCTGCTTCATATGTTTTTCATGCAGTACAAACCCAGTTCCTCTCCTTTATCATGTATTCCTTTAATCATTCGTATACTCCCAGTCTTTTAGTGCAGTATCCTTTGCAGAGAGTTTGCATGCTTAGATCTTCATACCAGAACAGTGAGATACCCTACGTCATGGTAGCTGTGTATTAAGACATATATATATCTGTTTGTGTCTGATCTCATTTCCCCAACTCTGCAGCTCGTCACACCTAACTCTTCTGTGTGATAACTTTATGTTTTTCTGACTGATTTACATTCAGTGTTCCAATTATTCCCAAAGGTTTTTTCTTCTTCTTTTCATCTTTGGCTAATAAAACTTTCACTCAAGTGATGAAGGATTATTACACATGGATTCTATTTACACTTCACCACCTTGCCAAAGGCAACATTATATTCTGTTTCACTTGTATGTTTTCACATTTAACTTTATGTGTGTGACAGAGAGAGAGAGAGAGAAAGAGAGGTTTACAGGCAGGCTGTTTACATTATCTCTTTGTAAAGAGGTGGTACATTTTAATCTTACCTGTCAGACTTTTTATCTACACACAGTCTCTGTCTTTGTATGTAAAGGTTTTACCTTTTGTCTTAAACTGACCTTTGAGCACTGTTTTTACTAAACTGTTTTACTGTCTTAGATTCTTTCGGTGTTTATTCTTTAAAGACAAACTTTTTTAGGGGGAGGGGACTGTCACTGTGTTAGATGCCAGACATCTGAAATTGTTGTGGGAATCCCTTTAAGTTAAATTGCCTGAATTGGAGCCAAACATGCTATACATTAAAAGTGCATTTTCTGTGGCAACGCTTGTATCACTCCTGACCAGTCAGTGTGAAGGTCTGGTGTAATCACTGCATAATCCTACCCGATTTTAACTGCTTTGGATTTGTATTTCTCCATTTGCATGTGCATTTAAATGTTGGGAAATGGTGCATAACAAAATTATGTGTGTTTTCTGTCTTTCTATCTACTTATCTGGCTGTTTATAGGTAGATGTGAAGTTGTTAATCTTGCCGATTATTCTCACTGATGGGTTGGAGCCGATCCTCGGCTCCGACATGGCCGATAGCTAGCTCAAGGTTTGCCAGTAGCTCGAGACCAGCCCCTTATCCCACCATGCACTGCTAGAATTACCTCAGATGTAGTTTGCCGCAGGAAGACAGATCTCGGTGATACAGATAGCTCGGACCATTTTAGAAACAGAATAAACAGCAAGTTTTTAAAAAGTTTTCCTTTTTGATATATATATATATATATATATATATATATATATATATATATATATATATATATATATATACATGTAGTGTGTGTTAGTTCCATTTTTTTAGATAGTTTAGATAGTTTAAATTGTTTTAAATTAGGGACTTGTTGGCTTTTTAGTTTGTGTGGGCCTTTAGCCCCTTTTCCTACTATTAATCCCTTTAGTAGTTAGTTTTTTTTTCTGTGGGACTTTTAGTCCCATATTTGTATTATATTTTTATTTATATATATATATATATATATATATATATATATATATATATATATATATATATATATATTACTGTTGTAGATAGTGCCCGGGTTGGGCTTAGTTGTTTGTGAATCTATTTACTGTTTTTCTCTCAGTATGTCAGGGGATAGGGAGAAATCCCATCCCAAATCGGGTTTTAAAAAATGCCCAGATTGTGGGCAGAAAACATCCATCACTGACGGACATATTCAATGTGTCTACTGCTTGGGGGCCAAGCACCTCCAAGACACCTGTAACATTTGTCACGCCTTATCTTCAAGAGTCCTCTTGGAGACAAGGAGGAAACTTACAGACAGAGGATTGCTACAGCAATCTTTTTCAGAGGTTTTGAATAGCCTTGAAGGTGCTAGTACGTCTTCCAAATCTTCAAAATCCAAGTCTTTAGATAAGGTATCCAAAAAGGCTAAAAGTTTAGATGGAGGGTTATCGGTTCCACAGTCATCGGAGCCGAGTGTACCTTTGATTCAGAGCCTGCTCTCAGTATTGGAGCCGGTCTCCGAAGTTCCTTCTTCACCTCTGCTCCAGTCAGCACCATCGGTGCTATCCTGGTTATTCAATATTTCTCTTTCCCTTTGGGTACTCTTCTTCGTAGATATATATAAGAGAGTATGTATAGGTTGTGTGTGTGTGTGTGTGTGTGTGTGTGTGTGTGTGTGTGTGTGTGTGTGTGTGTGTGTGTGTGTGTGTATATATATATATATATATATATATATATATATATATATATATATATATGTATGTGTGTGTGTGTGTGTGTGTGTGTATAGACTATTATTTGCAGCAAACAAGATCTGATGTAATTCTAGCAGTGCATCATGGGATAAGGGGCTGGTCTCGAGCTACTGGCAAACCTTGAGCTTGCTATCGGCCATGTCGGAGCCGAGGATCGGCTCCAACCCATCAGTGAGAATAAAGGTGAGATAAACAATTCACATGGAACATTATGGTTATTTGCTAGTAATTACAGATGTGGGGGTAGCCACATTCTTTGATTTCCTGTCCTTGCCTATTTAAGTGGTACAGTGTGAAATATTTTCTGCTTAAAAACCTCAGCTTTGGCCGGCTAAGGACTTGCTGTATTCAACTGGACATATAAGAGAATTTAAGTACCTTTATCTGCTCTTTTTTTTTCAAAAATACAGTATTTAAATTGATTTTAACTGTGTGGAAGGAATATTAACTGAACTGGAAGTTTTGACTCTGCTCTTCAGTTAGTCCCAGCCACCCTCCCTGTTTTTGTTTTGGTGTTAATCTTAGTGGCCTTGCAACTGCCCGCCCCTCTTGTAAATTTTTGTTTGGATACTCCTTCTGGGCCCATCTCATTTGCTCACTCAACTGAGTGCTGTGAGATCATATTCTGATTTCAGGCACTCCTACTGTGTACAAAGAGAGCATCTGGGAAACAGAAAAAAAAATTAAGCTTGTTTCCTGCCTTTCCTGTTAAGTGGTATAGACTATTTGTAGGCTTCTGAGCCCCCAAGCCCTTCTGTGTTGGAGGGAAGCCTTCTAGCTTATTTTTTTTTCTTATAACTAGCCAGTTTTCTAGTTTCAGCACTCAAATCTGTTTCTTTGATCTCAGCACTTATTCAGAAAAAAAAAATTAATCTGCTTTTACTGTACTTGTGTTTCTACCTACTTTATTTACTTTTGCATCATCTTAAAAGTACTCAGTTGTATTTATTACTGCTTGGTGTAACTCATTCTAAGCCTTTTGGTTTAAACACTTGGGCTTCGGACCAGTTGTTTTGCACTGAGAGGGTTTGTGGTCTGCACTGTAGTGGCAGAACAGGTAGCTTACATCCTTCTAGGTTGGGAACTGCTGATTGAGGGCTCAGTGTCTGTTATTCTAAAAGTGTATTAATTCTGGTTTAAGCACTTGGGCTTTAAGGCCAGTTATTTTACATTAAGAGGGTTCGTGGTCTGCACTCTTGTGGGAGGAGAGGCTGGACTCTGCCCTTCTGAGCTGGGAATTTCTGGTTAAAGGCTTATAGTGCATGCATATCTGAACTGCTTCTTACTGAAGTTGGTGTGCCTTGTTTGCTGTGGCATAGACTGGATTCGGGTCTGCTGGATCTAGCTTTGTTTGTGTAACTTGAGCACTAATCCAGGCATTCTGTAAAGTATTCAATTGTATTTATTACTGCTTGGTACTAACTTGATTAAAGTGTAGCTATCATTCTAAGTCTTTTGGATTAAGCACTTGGGCTTCAGACCAGTTGTTATACATTAGGAAGGTTTGTGGCATGCACTGTGGTGGCAGGACAGGTAGCTTTTATCCTTCTAAGTTGGGAACTGCTGATTGAGAGCCCAGTGTCTGTTATTCTTAAAGTGTATTAGTTCTGGTTTAGGCACTTGGGCTTCAGGCCAGTTATTTTACATTAAGAAGGTTTGTGGTCTGCACTCTTGTGGGAGAAGAGGCTGGACTCTGCCCTTCTGAGCTGGGAATTTCTGGTTAAAGGTTTATAGTGCCTGAATATTTGAACTGTATCTTACTGAAATTGGTATACCTTGTTTGCTGTAGCATAGACTAGATCCAGGCCTGCTGAATCTAGCTTTGTTTATATGCTTGTTGTTTGTTTGCTTGTTATTTCCCTGGAACGCTAATTCCACCTAATATGCGGCTTATCTGCGCTTCTGTGGATCACTAGTGATATCTGCATTGCTTACTGTACTTATTTCCTTGTTTCACTTGAAAGAAAGTTACTGTTTGTCGTTTTTGCATTTAAGTTACCTGTAACACATTGCACTTAAGTTACCTGGCACTTGCTCACTAAAGCAATTATATAAGTCAGCACTAAAAATTAAAAGCACTACACCCTCACTCCCCACTGGCCCTGGTTTTCAATTATTAAGGAATTCCCAATATTATTCTAGCATGTCCAAAGGTGAGTTGTCAATCTCCTCTCTGGTCCAGCTGGTGAATCTGGGAATCTTGAGGCAATGTTACAACTGCCTCATGTACACAGACAACCCTCTCCTCCTCCCAACAAATTCCAACACATGTGAGAGATGCAACCATATAGCCAAACTGGAGGCTAAGCTCTCTCAACTCAGTACTGGCATAACCAGTCAGGATGAGAAGGAAACCACACTCACTACAATTCCAGTCTCACATAGACCTACCACGACAGCAAACCAAACACATAATCACACAAAAACATACTCGGAGGCTCTAAATAAAGATCTGCCGAAGCAGCAAAGACCTCCAAAGCAGACACCCAAGCAGCCGCTACCCCAAAACAAAACACGTGCAACACATATCTCACAAAGCCAGTGTGCCGAACAGTCACAGCCCTTAAGACTAAACAACACACCTGATACACTTGTAATAGGTGACTCTATCGTCAGGCACACTGACGTCCCACTCACCAGGCTGAACAAGGAGAGGGTCACGGTGAGCAGCCTGTCGGGCGCTAGGATCCGCCACATAACACAAGCACTCAGGTCACTCCAAGGCAAGTACAAATATGACTCAGTCATTGTCCATGCTGGTGTGAATGACCTGAGACGTACCTCCCTGGACTACATGAAAAGAGACATAAAGGAGCTCTCTGAGCATGTAGCCCAGGACGGTATGACCCTGACCTTGAGTAGCATCTTACCCTCACCAAGAATGATGCCACAGTATGAAGACAAGATGATCAATTTCAACAATTGGCTTAAGTACTGGTGTCATTCAAAGGGGATCCAATGCCTGTCAGCTTGGGATGATATGCTCGACAAGCCACGATGCTTCGCTAGGGACGGCTTGCACCTGTCACCCCTGGGCTTTTGGATATTGGCAAAGGCTCTTGCTACCCCCATAGTGCCTTTTTAGGCAAGGCTCAAAAGACAAACCCATCTCCATAGGAATCACAAGGGATAAGAAACTAAGAGTAATGCTACTCAACGCCAGGAGTCTAAACCTCAAGATGCATGCACTCGAAACTCTCCTTAGCATGGAGAACATCGATATCTGTGCAGTAACAGAAACCTGGTTCAGGGCTCCCGAGAGCTCCCCAGCACTACCAGGTTATACCTCATACCATGCTTTTCGGCCCCAAAACTTGGACCGAACCACAAAAGGAGGGGGAGTATCAATATTCATCAAAGATACCCACACCTCCAGGTTGGTGACAAAGCATCAGAGACTATCCATGTGCAACTAACAGTGGGTAAAACTGCCTTCCAGTTTATAGCCTGCTACAGACCACCCTCCCAAACCCAGGAACCCCACTCGGCCTTCCTGAGAACACTGGAAAATATGAAGGTCTCTCCAAACACCATTATATTGGGCGACTTCAACTACCCAAACATAGACTGGGAGCATTACTCTAGCTCCAACACACTAGCCCAAAGGTTCCTAGAATTTATAAACTCAAATGCTATGGAACAACTTGTTACCACTCCCACAAGAGGGGAAAACGTACTGGACCTGATCATCACCAACATGGGGACTCTATGCTCCAGACCAGAAGTGTATCCCTCACTGATAAGATCAGACCATAAACTAATCTCACTGGATATTCACATCCCGATCCCACCCCCTGCCCAGAAAACCACAGTGAAAAACTTCTCTAAAGCAAATTTCACACTCCTCAAAACTGAGGTGGAATCCTTCAAAGCCCCCGGGCCTGTGGAAAATACGGCCCAGACCGCAGAATCCTTTATAAACGCATTCTATGAACACCTTCAGGAATGCATGGATCATGCGATCCCAAATAAAACCAAGACCCAATCCTCTAAAGGCAATCGTCCTGTCTGGTGGACCCCAGCCATAAACAAACTATACAATAGAAGGAGGAAGCTACTAAATGATAGAGCAAAATCCCAAAAAGGGAAGGCATCACTGATCAGTATTAGCAAAAAACTACGGGCACACATAAAATTGTCTAAGGCCAGCTTCGAGAGAAAAATTGCACAGGACACTAAGGATAATCACAAGGCTTTCTTTAGTTATGTTAGGAACCTGGGTGGTAATTCCCAGATATGCTCAGAATTAGTCCAAAATGACAAAAAATACACTGAACCCACAGACATTGCCAACATCCTAGCTGACAGGTTCAGCGCAAACTCCCCTTCCCCACCAAAAGGGCAAATATCTATCCCAGCAGAGTGCTGCCCCTGACATCTCAGATGCTCAGGTAAGAGCCGCCTCTCCAAAGCAAAAACACAGCATCAATGGGACCAGACGGTGTCCCGGCTGCGCCTACATGAACTCCAAGAAGAGCTAAACCCAAACATAAAACTACTGTTCAATCTCAGCCTTACTACAGGATATGTGCCCAAACAGTGGCGTACAGCAACAGTGGTCCCTCTCCATAAAGGTGGTGCCTCAACGGATCCTGGAAACTATCGCCCCATAAGCCTGACTAGCTTGGTCTGCAAAGCTATGGAAAGGATCATCATGGACCTCATAAATAAAGATATTGGGGACCTACAAACACTGGATCCTACCCAGTTCAGCTTTGTTAAGGGCAGATCCTGCCTCTTAAACCTGGTTGATTTCTTTGAAACAGTCACCAAGGCCATTGACTAGGGGAAGGTGGTCCACACAGCTTACCTGGACCTCGCAAAAGCCTTCGATACAATACCCCACTCGGGCATTAAAGATAAGCTCACCAGCTTAAATATAAACCCTTATGTCACTAGATGGATTGCAAATTGGCTCAAGGACAGAACCCACATGGTTAGAATTGCTGGAGCCATGTCAGACTCCAAACCAGTTACAAGTGGTGTCCCACAAGGCTCAGTCCTGGGACCTCTCTTGTTCGGTATATATTTCTCGGAGGTACAGGCCAACACAGAAGGACTGTGGCTGACCAAGTTCGCAGATGACTGCAAACTGGGCGCCATAATCGACTCTCCAGCCGACACAAGCATCCTCCAAAAGGGCCTCATAGAAACAGACAACTGGTGCCAGAGCCATGGCCTCAAGCTAATTGCCAAAAGTGTATGGTCATCCCTTTGGCAAAAACAAAGTGCCCACAAATTACCACATTGGTGGTAATCCATTAAGTACAGAAGAAGTAATTAGGGACCTGGGGACCCAAGTTGATAGCAATCTCTCATTTGACAACCACGTGGCCAAAGTGGTTAGAAAAACATTTTATATAGCCCACCTAATCATGAAGGGATTCACATCTAGATCAGGGAGGCCATCGCACCTCTTTACTCATCCCTCATCAGGCCCATAATTGAGTACAATGCCCCTTTTGGGATGTACCTTACCAGACACCTGCAGCAACTGGAAAGACCCCAAAAGTACCTCACCAAGAGGATCAAAGGGTTCAAACAGATGCCATATGCTGCCCGGTTAAAGAAACTCCAGCTCTACTCAGTGGCATACCGCCTGTTCAGAGGCGATCTGTGCCTGACGATAAAGCCATGTCCAACCCGAATTAATGGACATGCTGCACCTCAGAAAATCCAAATCCCATCGAGCTACGCGCTCGGGAGACTTGAACCTCAGCACTGAAATAAATAGGACATGCTGGAGGGACAGATTCATAACCCAGAGGCTCCCTTCACTCTGGAATAAAATCCCAGTCCAGGTTAGGCAGAGTCCCTCATTGACTCTGTTCAAGAGGAATCTTGATGAGTGGATGGGAGATCGTAGGTTTACCCCGGGTATCACTTCTGTGTCACTGTTAGACAGAGGCACAGTATACTAACCTCGAAAAAGGGCATAGCAAAATAAATTTAAAATGGGTGGCGAAAGCCAAACACATTCTGGCTAGGCTTATAAATGCCCTAGGGCAGATAGCCTAGTATGAACCTATGAACCTATGGTAAGTACATAACTTCTATTTATTTATTTAATATATGTTTTATTTCGTCACACAGGAAAGTCCAGCTGGGCAGAGCCCATTTTCTTTGTATTTCCATTGAAAAGGCACACCATGGTTTTGGTTCTGATTGTGTGCCATAGAGGGATGACTCTGTGGCCCAGTATTTCTAGGACAGAAGTACAGGAGTGACCATCCCAGTGGGAAGGTGGTGTTTGTTATCTAGATGTCTATTGCCTGCAGAACACAGGTCTGCTGAGCACATGCTGCCCTTATGCAAATGCACTGATCGGGGGTCTGCGTGTAGAAGCATGCATCCTGCAACAGGCAACACACAGCTGAGCACAAAAGTAGCTGCTGCAGGTAGACTGACCTTCAGAGAGGAATGTGGGCCACTCCATTTGTCTTGGAGGCTGGCCCGCTTTCTATTACCTGACTTACCTGCACAGTACTATGAGGGGTTGCCACCAAAAATTAAAATTTCGTTTATGTTTTTCTGTTTATTGGCACCTGATTAGTGATGCTGCAGATATCGGCAGTCATGGGTTGGCAAACAGATCATGAACCAATAGTCATAGATCAGATTGGAAATTAACAAGTTCGGGATATTAAAAAAAATGCAAACAGAAAGTCTCTTCTTGACCAGAATACGAGCAAAACTACTGGAAAAAAAATTCTCAGTAAAACACAGAATATGACAATCCATTGCTGCCACACTGCAAGTAGAATAAGATTTTATTACACAAAATACGCTTGGAATAACAGGAGAAGTAACATCTGACATCTTGCATGATACATTTGTCATAGATTAGCCTAGCCAGTAATAGACACAAATATTGAGGTACACAATTAATGCATATTGAAATTGTTAATAATAAATCACTTCTGTAGCAGCACCTTTTTTTATACAGCTGCTTGAAAGAACCTGTAAAAGAAACAGAACTACTACCAAAACTAGTACAAAAGTTGTCTTGGGGGAAGGAATAGGCCAAATATATTACAATACAAGATGGGGGTCTGTATAGGATAGTAAATACATGGTGCTAACAACAGAAAGTTGGATAATACAGGAAGAAGAGAAGTCCATAACTGATAAAGAAGTACAGTGTTAGGTATAGCAACAAAAATGAAGAAATTATTTTCTTAGAAAATATTCTTAAGGTGTTGGGTTAAGTGCAGAAAAAAGATAGTAAGCATTAAAGCAGTGTGAGGGGGGCAGAAATGGCATTATGCAAGATACAGAATTGCCCTCAGCTGTAGTTTTACTGTCCAATACCAAGATTCCAAAATTAGTTTTTGGTGTGAAAGTTTCAGAAGATGTATGTAGTCTTGTCATTTTGTGAATGATTCTGTTTATTGACTTGGTCATTCAGTATTTCAGAGAGAAAAGACTATGCCTAGAAAACTGTAGCTGATAGGAAGTGAATGTGTTAGTGTCACAGCGTCTGCATCTATCCATTTTATTGTCACTAGCTATGACATTAAAGTGAGACAGTTGAGAAGTGGGTGTCTCTTTATATTTGACACAAAGGTTATAGAATGAAAAGGGATGTGGCAAGTTTGAAACAATGTTCAAATGTGTGGCACCAAAGGTTGAGAGCAAAATAGTGCAAAGTAATGTACCTTGGTAAACCCCCCCCCAGTAAAGCCCTGTATACACTCCGGACAATCTGTGTCCAGTTAGCGGCACAGGAGGCTGGAACACTTGGGCTGGGGGGGGGGGGGGTTGTCAGACTGTGATCGATGCTGTCCTGCCTGTCCAGGCAGGGAGTCAGTGTACTCACTTCAGCAGCAGTGATGACAGGATGAGGCAGGGCATTTAGTTTGTAGAAGTCCATAGTGAGTGAGTTATTTAAAGGCAGAAATTGAGAGGGCATAAAGAATAGAACCTTGGGCTATAAAGTAAAAAGGGCTATATAATCGGTGTGTTGGTCACTAAAAGTAGCACATCATCCTGTTGCTAAGTTTTCCGTTGAAGGACAAATAAGGAAGTAATGCAGATCATGTTTTCTGTGACCTCATGCATCAGCCTATTAAGAGTGGCACTTACGTTGCTAAATGGTCTTTGAACTTGGCATGATGTGGATCCAGTAGTCAGATTCAGTTCTGGTTAGTGTCTCTCACGGGATCCCCCCAAATAATTTTAGGTCTAACAGCTATCTCTTATAGGACAGTTACCATTACCAACAGTTCAAAAGATAGATTCGAGAAAACCAGATGTAGTGGTCCATGAAAAGAAGACCAAAGTAGCATTGATCATTGAAATCACTACACACAGTGACTACAGTGTCGTACGTACTGAGGGACACAAAGTCATAAAATATCAGGATTTGCAGGCAGAAATGGGAGCAGTGTGGAAGAAAGATACCCAAACAGTTCCAATAGTAGTAGGAGCAACGGGTCTTATAAAAAAAAATCTACAATCTTATTTAGATATGTTACCAATCCACGTAACCCCATATGAACTGCAGAAGGAGTCATTACTGGGCACATTGTGGGTGCTGTGAAGAGCACTTTTAGATAACATCAAAGATTGAAACAATACTAATTTCATGAACTTTAATCATACTTTGACTTAAGAATGGGGTCCATTCCCATCATGGTATTAGATACCCAAACGACAAAGAAATTAAAAAGACAGTTATGTTTTTTAGCTGTTGGTACCTGATATTGGATTTTTTTAGCCGCCTCACATGCCTGTGGTGTCACAGTTCATAAAACAGGAAATGACATCTTCCTTCCTGCCCCAGAGCTTAGCTTTATTACCATGTTCTAACACCTTTACCTTTAGTTCCTTCCAGTGCAGTAATCCAGATGTCAAGTTCTGCACAAGTATCCCTTGAAGATAAAAAAGCAAGATTTCTAAGAAACTCGCCACAACAATAGATATTAAACATCATTGTTATGTCTTCAGTCATTATGTTTGCGTTTGCCAGCTGGAGTCACATTTCTGCCACCGCTGGATACCACTTCACCCTACCAACCCGTCATTAGTTCTCCTAAATCCTATGTAAATACTTGAGAGCTGGGTGGAAATGCACATTAATATTTTTAAAGGCAAGGCTCAAAAAAAAACTTTTTGTTTCAAGCATGACATCCTTATCAGTCACTGTACAGTACCACTGTGAAATGTGTTTCTGCCAATATCACCACACTGTTAATCGAGAGAAAATGCTTCTGCTGTTCATAAAATTGCACATCACATTATTTTATGAACTATGATAACAATAAAAGCTGTACACTAATTTTTTTTATTTTTTACTGGAAAAGTCTGACTGGGATAATATTCCATTTTCAGTGGAGGCCTAGGTAGAAAAGTCCCACATTGACGTAATATGGTTGCAGTTAAATTAAGTTATTGCAAAACCTAATACATAACAATAGCATATTAACTAAGTGAGAAAAAAATATTTCAGCTTATACATGCAGTGTGCAAATATTTGTATATAGATATGCTGAAAAAAGAACATTGTCAGTATTTAAAGAATTCACAACTTCAGTTACAGTTCATACAGATTATATTATACACACTGAGTACACACTTTGGAGCAGACATGACTAGATAACGTAGCCTACGCAAAATTGTCGTTTATCTAAGTATTAGATTGATTATGTTTAGAGAGAAGGAAAACGTAAGAAGTATGCTGAAGGGAGGCGAGAGGAGAGAAGGACTAATTCAGCCTGGGGTTGTGCAGGAACTGAACCAGGTCTTATTTAGATGGTCTTTCAGTTGGGATTTGAAGTCAGAGAGGTTAGAGGTAGATCCTGTTTGCAGTGGGATAACATTCTGTTTTTTCAGTGACTGAGTATGTGTAGAGGCTTTGGCCAGAGGATTTGTGGGGTTTATGTGTGCAGAAACAGTGTTGTTCATTAGATCAAACTAGTCTATTAGGCTGATAAGAATGGAGAGCAGGAATAGAACCAGGGAAGTCATTGGCTTTATGAATAATGTGTGGAGGTAATGGTGAAGCAGTTTGAGCCAATGCAATGCCTTAAGGAGAGTACAGCGGTGGATATTGTATTGTTTGTTTACTGGTGGCAAAGTTTGAAGCCTTATTATATCACAACTCCAGCTTATTTTTAACTGTAACCTGCAGGTTCATTAGGATGGCTGCACTGTATAAGACAGGTGTTGAAGATAGCTAGTGGCAAGAGTTGTTTTGGTGGTGCTACTAAGAAAGTTTTTTATGCCTGTAGAGCATTCCTAATTTTTGTTTAGTCTTTTTTATGTTATTTTGGATGTGCAGACCAAATTGTTGGTAATAACTCCAAGAAGTTTTATATGAGAGACTATTTCAATTTCAGTTTTGTTTTGTGAAAAGAGTTTGAAATTCACTTTGTCAGGCATCTCAGATTTAGGGAAAAACAGCAGGTACTTTGTTTTTTATGTTTGGGTAATAGTTGGGTCTGGCATTATGGAACCATTTCTCAACTGAGGAAAAAGCTTTGTATGTAATTTGGAGGAGTTGGAGCAGGTTATTAGATGTACGTAGAAGTGTGGAATTATCAGCATGTTGTATAAGAGAGGCTGGACGTGCAGAGGTGTAGCGGTCACTGATAAAGATATTAAAGAGGACGGGAACAAAAGTAGAGCCTTGGAGTGCACCAGTCGAGATGTGCACATATGGAGAAAGAGTATTCTGCCATTTAACCGATCAGAGCCTGTCAGTTAAACAGCTGTTGAACCACTTAAATGAAGGAGGGGATAGTCCAAGTTGAGACATTTTGTACATGAGTTGTGGGTGAGGAACTTTTATCAAAAGGCTTTTGGCAGGTCAAGGAATAAGGGGTGGGCAAGTTTCTTTGAGCCCCATTGTTTGTTTATAGTGTCAGTGAGTGATTGTCGGGCAGTAATTGTACTTACTGTCTGCTGAGCGGAAACTGTGTTGGATTAATGTTAACAGCCAGTCTTGATGGAGACAGTGGAGGAGTTGTTTATGAATGCTTCTTTCATGAATGTTTGAGAGAGGTGTTAATATCACAATCAGCCAGAAGTTGGAGATGTCAGCAAAAATGCCATTTTTATGAAGAGGGATAATGTATGATTTTTTGCTGAGAGTACATAGGATTCAGCTATTGATCTATTGATAAGGATAGAGACTGGTTATGCTATGACATTAGCAGTTATTTTTAGGTATTCTTAGAGGCAAGAGTTTAAGCTTAAGTAGAATTTTTTTTTTTATCAGATATAGAGAAAGATTTTATGTGGAGCAATAGATGATTAAATATAGCTGTGCTTCTTCAGGATTTTGCTTTCTCCCTTGGTTTAAGGCCAAATAATAGTCCATATATCTGTAAAAGGAATAGTCCATATATCTGTAAAATGAATAGTCCATATGTCTGTAAAAGAGCATGAAAGTAATAATAATAATAATAAAACAAAAAAAAAAAAACAGTCTTGGGTTCATTCCCTGCAGCAGTATCTGTGAATCAGATTGTCCAACATTCAGTTCAGTAATGGAAACGTTGCTTCACAGTTTGGAGGTTCTGAGGTCACTGTGATATTACACTTGTCATTTAGTTGAGTCTGA
Organism: Protopterus annectens; assembly: GCF_019279795.1. Lineage (NCBI taxonomy): Eukaryota > Metazoa > Chordata > Ceratodontiformes > Protopteridae > Protopterus > Protopterus annectens. Next base: position 1,642,212,599 of record NC_056744.1, on the reverse strand, counting down.
CTCTTCGTGACCTCAGGGACCTTAGCATACCAGGCCTGTCTGTCAAGAGCTGCTGCTTTAAAGTTCTTGCAAATACTGAAATACTTTGTAAATAGGGGTCTATATTACAAGATCGTAACTTTAGTTAATCGAATAACTAAAGATCGATCCTGTAATATTGAAACCTGAAAATGTCGAACGGATGATTTAACCCAGGGAAACACTTCCCTTGGCCGTTATATGGATTATGCCCTTTTTTCCAATTTGGAGTAATCTCAGAGTTGGTATATTTAGTTAATGGTGATGTGGGGGTGAAGCCCCCCACTTGATTCAGGATTTAGTTTTTTTTTTTTTTTTTTTTTTTTTTTGATGCAGCCAAGGGAAGTGTTTCCCTGGATTAAAACGGCCGTTCGACATTTTCAGGTTTCGATATTACAAGATCGATCTTTAGTTATTCTATTAACTAAAGTTTCGATCTTGTAATATAGACCCGTAAATAGAATATAGACAGCTTAATCCTTAACTCATTGTCCTTTGAAGATGTATAGAAGTTAGTAGTATACGTTTTTTTTTTTTTCAGAAATCATGTTTTATATGGCCTTTATTCTGTAATTTGCCATCATGTGAAAGCGCAGTTAACTGTATTTGGTGAAATACTGCACTGAATTTTTAAAATATAAAAATACAGTGTGCATTGTAGAAAACAGTATTGTCATTCAGTAAATGTTTTTTTCTGATATACTATTGATTCTTATTTTACGGAGACACTTTTCAGTTACATTAGGAAAATTTCATCAAATAGCCAAATTCCAAAGGTCCTTACATGTCTTTCTTTCCCTTGCAGGACAGACCGTAAGTTCAGTGTCCTTTGTTACTCTGTTGCTCACTTCTGTGGTGTCCATTGCTGGTTCTTTGTACCTGGCTTATATCCTTTTCTTTGTCCTTCATGATTTCTGTGTCATCTGCGTCTCCACGTATGTGCTGAATTTCATCCTATTTCTTCTGAATTGGAAGCGCCTTGCCTACCCTGGCCAAACCCAGAAGGATCAGGGTGAGAAGCAGAAGAAGAAGAACTGAACTGGACTGAACTTACTGGTTACCTGTACAGAACACTACATCACTAATGCTGCTGATTGTCATTTGGGTACAAACTGAACTTTCTAGAGTACTAACTGAACTTTCCAGAACACTAAGCCCTTGAAACAACATGTGCTTTCTGTATGCACTTTACTACTGAATGCCAGTCACTTGTTCATCTCAGGGCCTGAAACAGTGATTAAAAAAAAAAAAAACTTAGCGGGAATGAGAAAGTTGAGTAAACTTGTCCTCACTGTGACCAAAAGCCCCCATTTAAGTTTTATATGATGTTGAAGAGAATTAAATTAACGCCTTTAAACTGAGGTGTAGAACAGAGATAGTCAATAAAATATCTTTTTATTTTGAAATGAGCAGCACATTGGCACAGTGGTCGGCATTGCTGCCTCATTGCTCTTGGTTCTAGTTTGATTCTCAGCTGGGGGTCTTCTTTGTGGAGTCTGTACATCCTTCCTGGTTCCATAAGGGTTTTTACCATGGGTTGTGGTATTCTCCGACTTGCTAAAGACATGTTGTAGGTAAACTGACGATCATATAAATAGTGTATAGGTTTGCATATCAAGTGGCATGCGGGCATGCGTGTGTTTGCATGTGTGTATGCATACATGCGTGCGTGCATATGTACATTCGCTGGTGGATTTTTTTACCTTGTTTACTATCAGCTTCTATGTCTTATGCCCACTGAGTGTCAGGATAGCCTCTAGCTCCCCTTACAGCCCTGTTGGATTACGTGGGTAATCAGTAAATTCAGTCTGACTTTACTTGTGATGAAATCATCAAAAATATTTTTCTACTTTCTGTACAGATGATTTGAAAATGACATTGTTTCTGAAGACTGTGCCCCCCCGACAAAAAAAAAATAGTAAGACAAACCAAGGCCTTTTGTACTAAAATAATAACTGGCTCGTCACTGTATACCACAGTTTTGCTGAAAATTAGTGTGTTGTGACCCTCATATGCTGTAAAGTAGTTTTGTGAGGCAATGTATACAGTGTCTATGCTTCTGCATGTTCTAGAACCAAGGTGACCCCAGTTCAGTTATTGTTTGAACCAAATGCATTGATATAATTATAGCTGCTGTGACACACCGTATTCTAGGCCACACATTGTTTGCCATTTAATTTGACCTTGTTCAAACAGAGTGAAGTAAGTCTGAAGTTAGAGTAGTGGTTGAAGCATTTACATTAAGGGGGGAGAGGGACAATTCCCCTAACTCAAGTGAAGGTTTTAGTTGATGATGTCTTGCAGCCATTAGAGATCTGCAAGCTGCCTGCATTACCTTTATGACAAACTCTGATGTCACTGTTTTATTATCCGTAGGTGCAGGGAGGATCAGTTTATATTCAATATAAGTTGCTGCAGCTGGGTTCAAAGTTAAGCCATTGATGAGAATGTCTTGAATCAACTAAAAATGTTTGTGTTTAGTAATTGACGTTTGTAAAGTTCCTTCCCACAGCCTTGAGTGACTTTCTTCATAAAAATGGAGGTGGAAGTAGATGTGAAGTAAAGCAGGGCAGCGCATGGTAAAGAGGTGTACTGTTTAGTTTGAAATCTTGAGGTAATTTCCAGTATTCTAGCTGCAAAAGGCTTTTGCTGGTTTGGGAGTATTGGAGATTGGAAAAATAACTTTTTCATAGGAAAAGTAAACTTTTCCTCAACTCATGGTTCACATTGACTAAAATAAATTTGCGGAAATGTAAGAACTAAAGAAGTAAACACAAATTGAATTTGTAGTAGGGATAGCTTTAGGTAAGTACCTTGGAAAGAAAAAAAAAGTATTTGTAGAGTCCAGAAACATTTCATTGGAAATGCCTGCCCTGGAAATACAATCAAAAGGTTGTAATGTGACTGTTGATGTGCATTTTGTTTTAGAGATGGAGTAATGAATTTGGCTGCAAATTGTATAAAAATATTGACCTGATGGCATTGGCAAGCTGAGAACCAGCATATCATCCTTTACCTTTATGTGTCAGGGTGCTGGAAACCAGGGCTGTAAAGGAATGTGGGTTGTCATTTGTCAACATAAAAGGGAAAGGTCAGACTTCCTACAAAGCTTCTTTTTCTTTTGTGGACTAGAGTTAAAAGGATCACACTGAAATGAATTCCAAAAAGAGAAGAGGAGAGGAAATGTGGAGGATGACTGGTTTGACCAGAAGTGCTTGACTGGTGTGATGCCTGACAGTACTTTTTTGGAAGACTGTCCTAGTGACCTGATATTTCACTTTTTGGGTTACGAGTCTCTGCAGGTGTCTGACTCAAGGGCAGATGCTTCTCAGTGGAGGTAAAAAGGTCAAATTACAAATTCACACACACACACACACACACACACACACACACACACACACACACACACACACACACACACAAAGCCTTCTGCTCAGGCATTGTTAGAATCAGAAGTGTGAAAGGAAAGTACTAGCTTTCAGTTGGGATTCAAACCCAGGATCTCCAACATTCCCTGCATACATGTCTGCCACTGGAATAATGAGCTTCTGGAATGACAGGTTCTGAATTTTTCATTAAGAGCTTTTTATTTTTGGCTAAGAAACTCAGCATGGTGATTAAGGTCAAATCACACACACACACACACACACACACACACACACACACACACACACACACACACACACACACACACACACACACACACACTCACACACTCACAAACACACACACACACACACTTAGGGGCATAAAGGAAAATGTCTGCTGTCATTTAGGATTTGAACCCAAGACCACCAGCATTACATGTGACAAACATGCACACAGCTGCCCGATAATATTTATTGACTAGGAGTTTTGAAATTAATCTTTGTCAAACATTCCAAACAAGATGGGCACTAAAGCTGCCTTGTAGAATGCCATTGAGCATTGTAAGCTTAGAGGAAGATATAGCAACGATGAAGCAGGGTGGCCTACTAGAACTATACAAGATCAAACAATTATGGTAGTTTAGGATTGGAATTTAGAATCTTAACAGTTTTGTGGCTGAACTTATTCAACAGATGTTTTAGCAATAACACACCAATGGGTGTGAGTAACTAGCATTACCCACACCCGGTGGTGGGTTATTGCAGTTATACAGTGTTACTATTTAAGAACAAAATTGCTTACTTTTTTAAGTAATGTCTTTGTATAACGGTGCCATAGCATTCTTTTATATTATTTTCTGTTCTTCTGCATTTTCTGATGTACTTTGCATGCGTATGGGAGTTATGTTCCCACACTTGCACAGTACATTAGTGCTGTTCAAGAGAAGCAACGGACAAAAGAGAATCTCTGTTGGTGTTTCTTGGGTCCAGTTCCTGCCAGCCCAGTGTTAATGTTAGAAACCTGGACAAAATGCAATATAGTGGGGGTGGAACAAAGGTCCAGAAATAGTCACAGATTTTTATTGGTCTTATAAACTTAGAAAGTTCCTTGAAGTATAGGATTTCTGTTGTTGTGCAATTTCTGAAGGATATGAATGCTAAATCTCAAATGTCTGTCATTATATAATGACTTCAATCCCTAATGGCTTGCTAGAAAACTGATTTTTTTTTAATGTGGAAAACACCAAAACTACAAGGAAAAATCTGGACATTCTGTGAAGATCCGGACAGTTGAGGGGTACAAAAATCTGCTGTGATTTAAGGTGGTGCAGCACAGAAATACAGGGTAAATTGGGTACATTTCTCTTTTTTTTTGCTTTTCAGAATGTACCTGATCTTTCTAGTATTTTGATCTGCCCTCTGTAGCATATTCCAGTAGAAAAGTCTGGCCGCTTAATGGTACTTCAGCGTCCAGACTTTTTTCTGTTGGTATATGCTTGATTTACAGTGGGCACGCTGGTTGGGCTGTCCAGTCTGTGCACGTTTTTGAATAACAATGATACATTATTGTATAATTATTAGTATTATTGTATAATTATTAGTATTATTTGAAAAAAATGACCCAATCTTTCGGTTGTGTTTTCTGAAGTATACTGGACATACGCATTCCAGTCTGTGGAACCCACATCTGCTTCTGGATTTTATAGGAACGGTGTGGCTCAACTCCTCTAAACACTAACATGTAGTCCTTTACTCTGAGGCTGTATTTGACCGAGGCATGGCTTTGAGAAGGGCTTCTGAAAAACAGTGATGTAGAAGAAAAGATTATCATTAGTGGGAGTTTGATATTACTAAAGTGGGAACCGTTTACTAAAATATAGAAATATTCGCATTTCATACTGTTTTGGATATGCTGCCAAACTGCACACCAAGAACACTAAGATTATATCAGTATTTAACAGTAAGAAAGCTCCTTTTTTGTTTGGTAGTGACTTGTTATACTTAGGGTGTTTGTGATGCTTCCTGGTGGGTGACAGAGAAATGGGGCATATGACCTGTATGCCTGGAGACTTTCATATTCTTAAATAAATTAAAAAGATGAGTGGTCACAAGGTCTGAACTTAGACGTTTCAAAAGTTAATTTAAATATGCTTTGTACACCTGCTACATAAATTATATCAGTTTCTTGTATGTAATAGTTCTGTATAAACTGTGACAATTGGCCTTATCTCGGTAGAATTTGGGAGTCACATCCCTCTGATAAAATGCAAGTAACTGGGTAATGTTTTTTATATACTTAGGTGATTATTTCATCAGTTACTGAAAACTAAAAACAACTAACATTAGCACAGTGATCGTTAATGATGGAATCTAAATTGATTGCAAATACAAAAATTAAAATCATATGTTTTGCAGGGAGGTAAATCCCCTGAACCCCCATACCCCTTACTAATTATGCATGTGCATATAAACCCAAAAGCTCACTTACCCAACTTTCATAACATTGAGCCGAGAAAACCAAAACTCCAAAACACCAACCGCTTGGAACAATGACATTTCACTAAAGATAAGTAACCCATTGGCCAACCCGACAAACAAACCAAAATGGAAATAAAACACACCCACATGGGGGGGGGGGGCTTTACCCCCCACATCACACTAAGTGAGGGGGCTGCGCCCCCACACACCCCTAACTAAATATTCCAACTCCAAGATCGCAGTACAGTGGAGGTATGGGGCAAAGGTCAACATGCTGGCCAACCAGTTACTTACCTTTAGTGAAACGTTGGTGGTCCAAGTGGTTGGTCTTTTGAGTTTCAGTTTTCTCAGCTCGATGTTATGAAAGTCAAGTAAGTGAGATTCCGGTTTTCTGAAGGGCACCCATATATGTGTATGTGTGTGTGTGTGTGTATACATATATACATATATATATATATATATATATATATATATATATATATATACATATATATATATATATATATATACTACACACATATAAATATATAGGTTCTTGGCTTACATTATTATTTTATTTCACCATCTGTATTTATAGAATACATTTTTTTCAACTCACTACAAAAATATTGAAAAAGGAATAAGAGAAAGTTAGACTTTGTTAGCAGAAAATGGTCACTTATCCTCACCCAGAAGAGTATGGATTATAAGCATTCATGGTTTGTCTTGAGTGTGTCTTGGTGGAGATTCAGGGGTGTGAGTTAGCCGGGCATTTGCTGGATGCATAACGTTTTGTGTTTTTACCAAAAGTAAATCTCAGGATTATTGAAACTCATTTACATTGGAGTACCATTTGTTTAATGTATAATACAAGCAGCGATACAAACATTACTACGTGGTATAATGTGAAGCCTCACCTGTACAGTACCTTTGTGTTCTTTTTTTGTGATATTGTACACATTTTTAAAAATATTCTATTAATGCTGATTTTGTTTGTCTATGCAAATGAAAAAAATCTGTTATAAAATTGTACTTAATATATTTTTGTTAATCAAGTTTGTGATAATATTGTAATTAGTATAAAAAGCAACAAACAAGCTGTGAGTGTCACGTTCAGAATTCAGAGAGTGAACTCTGTCATTTAAAAATGAACAAGGTGATATGCACACTTGTAAATATGGCACTGTTACAGTATACTATTTTTATAATACACTTTTTTTTAATATTATAGCAGCTATGTCATTTTATAACCATGCTATGTTTTGTGCAAATTCATCTGTTTCTTGGCAACCCAGGTTTAGACTGGAGCCGAGCAGTCCTGATTTCAGGTTGCTTATCATTTTGTGTGTTTTAAATAAATAAGTTAAATTGCTGGCATGTAATGGAAATCTTGGTGTTTACTTCAACATTACAGAAACTTTACACAGTCGTACTACTGCTGCTAGATAATGGCATGCCTGTCACACACAGACATCTTTCAAAGAATAGCTTTTAAGTATTGGTAAATATTGTTAAGTATTGGTAATTATTGTTGAGTATTGGTAATTATTGTTGAGCATTGGTAAGTATTGGTAAATATTGTTAAATATTGGTAATTATTGTTGAGTATTGGTAATTATTGTTGAGCATTGGTAAGTATTGGTAAATATTGTTAAGTATTGGTAATTATTGTTGAGTATTGGTAATTATTGTTGAGTATTGGTAAATGTTAAGCATTGGTAAGTATTGGTAAGTATTTTCTTGGTTGCTGAAGCTGTATATTCCCATTTCTTTATTCATTTTCTCATGAATGTTCTTGACCGTCAAGTCCCTGAGTGCTCAAATGACCTGTTAATTTCCCTGTGCCCACTTAGACCGTAGTATTACATGTTACCACATGATGTAAGGATCTCGTCTTTCAGGTGAGACATGCCTTCAAGAAACCTCATTTTATTGTCAGTCCTGGGAGTGAGAGCCAGGTACAAGTGAGCTATTATTCATGGAAGGCTTGGGTTATTATTATGATTATTATTATTAGTAGTAATTTTTATCATTATTATTATGCTAACCATTGTCATTGATGCCATGGGCCCAATATTCTCTGACAGCAGTGCTTCTGTGCTTGGAGCTGAGACATATGCACAGTTGGGCTAATTTTAAAGGCCCATCCCTAGTTTATAGTGAAGCATGCTGTAAACATTTTTCACCAGAAGGTGGCAGCTTTGCAACAGACTGTACCACAGCCCACACACCAGGATGAGTGAGCTGAAGTTGGCTTCCCACTCGCAACTGCCCCAGCTGAGTTCTTCTCCATGCAGACTTTATCAAGGCACCAAGGGTCTAGTTTAAAAAAATCTCCTTGTTGCCTTTGTCAGATTTATTTGTATGTTGTTCAGAATCCAGTCTAGTATTTAAACCTGGGCCATTTGGGTTGTAGTCAGAACTTTATCCTTCCGTGTAAAGGAACTGGAGCATATTCTCAAATTTCATCTAGACTTTTTTAAGGAGAAGAACATTTACTTTTTAAGTTTTGTTATTACTGTTTATTAATCTTGTCAAAAGACATCTCTTTCAGATAGGTCTGGCATGCAGCAAAAATACAGGTAAATATCTACAATAGTCTAATCACATTTGTGACGTATCATAACAAACTACAGTGAGAAAAATATGAAAGAACAGTATGTAATGCATATATGGATAAAATGCAGACATATACTGGAAGCATCCGTGTATAAACATGTATAATAAAATCTCGTCTACTACTTCTTCCGGCTTTTCTCAGTTAGGGGTCGCCACAGTGGATCATCTGTCTGCTCATGTTTGGCAGTGGAGTTTTACGGTGTCGAATTGCCAGCCTGGCGCCCAACCTTCCACAGAAGACACACACACTTACACCTAAGGCAAATTTAGAGTGTCCAATCCACCGTCTTTGGGATGTGGGAGGAAACCAGAGCACCCGGAGGAAACCCACATGACCACAGGGAGGACATGCAGACTCCACACAGAAGGCACCCCAGCCGAGGATCGAACCGGAGAACCTCTTGCTGTGAGGTGGCAACGCTAACCGCTGCACCACTGTGGCCGCCCACAATAAAATCTCATCTACATATAGTAATTATTATGAAAAATCTGTGCAGAGTATAGTCCACACAAGATTATAGGGACAAGCCAAGTGGAAGCAGCAGATAATTGAAATGTTCTACTGTGCAAGACTTAATTGTGTTTAGAATGTAGGTTAACTTAGCAATAGTCATTCCAGTAAGAAAATTGTTACATTGAAGCAAATAGGAGTAATCTGTTGGGTCATGGCATTTTGAAGTACGTAAAACCAGCATTTTTTGTTGGCTGCTGCTGTGAGATGGCAGAGGAAGTATGTTGTAAAATTAAGATCACTGCAGCTTCCTGCTTCAGAGAAAACCAACTCACCTTCACGAGTTTAGTGCTTGGTTTTGCTAAATTCATGACCTCAGACTGTTTGGAATGCAGGGGGTACATGACAGTACAACTGTTAACGATACATGCAAGATGGAGATGGTAGTTATTGGTAATGAAGTTTCAGGAACCAGGTCCATAGCAGGTAGGTCTTAGGCAGAGCCAGATCATAGTTAAATGGGGCCCTAGGCAGGGTCATAGACCAGCTCCCCCCGTAGCCGTTCCAGTGTCCTATTACTTGACTTTCTCTCCCCATTTACCATAAACACTGTTCAAACCTGTCAGTTTGCATATTATTTTCTCTACTTTTACAGTGATTACAGTGATTTGGATTTAATGTAAAACTTTTTATTTCAAATTTTATAGCACGCACACTGATGGCTATTTGCTAAACAAAACAACATTCTTATATTGAAAACAGACTTGGCATGAACAACAGTGAACTTCTCATCCCTTAAAACTCACATTAATTGAAAATGCATCTGACTAGTAGTGGTGGATTAAGTGTACTTGGGCCCTTGGTTGTTTCCAAACCATGTTTCCTCAAACGCATTTTTAGAACCGTGCATAAATGCATGTGATGTTCATCATACTCGAGCACTGCTGCAGTCGCCTTAGCTATATGGGTTATATCCTGCCAAGGACATAACAGCCAGCCAGCTTCCAAAGGTTCAGGGCACCTTTCATGCACTCAAATCATTAGGCAACTCAAGCTGAGTTGCATAAAAAGACGGGTTTGAGTGCAAAACCCTTCAGGGCTTTCCTTTTCCTGCTGCCAAAGAGAGCAATCCTTTGCAGGCTTTTGAGGATCGACGGTCTGCTTGTGCTGTTCCAGTGCTGGGCAAGCAAGTTTCCTTTGGGGATGAGCATTCCACATTTAAATATTTATTTTTTAATTGTACTTTACTGGTTAGGAAAGTCATTTTTCTACTAGTAGTTTGTGTTTTAACAGACTGTCTTGAGACTTAAATTGTACTTTTAAAAGAGAGCACACTTTCTTTCTTGTCAGTTCAAAAGCTGATAAAAGCTATTGAAAACTATTTTTTCTCAGGAAAATGTCACATTTTGGGGAAGTCAAAGTCTATAAAAGTAATTTTTACTGTGTTTTTATTAGGAAAAAGTGACTTTTTACAACTTTAAAATTTTAGCTGCTTGTTTTCCACAGAAAAGAGGCACCATTTTTGACTTGACCATGGAACAAACTACCAGTCCCATGGTTGGTCCTTCTTCCAGCTACAAAAAGAAGAAAGTTAAGCAAACAGCCTTTGCTACCACAGCTGGATAGCAATTTGGGTCAGCTGCAGGTGGGTGATTCTACTGTGGCCAAAGATGGTTCCTCAGACCACTCATTTTTTATCATGGATCCCTCTGGTGCAGAACCTGCAACCACTATGGACCGGGGGTTAGCCACATCCTCTACGGCTGTTGGGGTCCCTTCAGTTGGCGAGGAAGAGCCACTCTTGTCAGCCCTGGGAGGGGGAGCAGGGAATTCTTCCCTATTTAGTCAGAATGTTGTGTCCAACCCTGGGGATGTTGTTGCTGCCTTTAACAATACTGTTGGACTCATTTTCCTGTCAAAAAGAAGCTGCCTTAAGGTCTAATTTGGGCTAATGGTCCTTCTTATAAGGTGGTTGCTAGTAAAAGAAAAAAGGCACGCCTCCTTTCGTGAAGAACTTCCAAGATTTTGAATACGGATGGAAGATGAATGACAGATGCAGGGTTATCTCATCAGATTTCTATTTCAGATTCTGAGGAGAGCATGGTAAATGATTCTCCTTGTGGTGGTTCTCTTTCTCTGTGACTATTTCCAGAATATGCCAGTTTTCAGTGGGAGGATACTGAGGTTTCTCATTCCCACAGAAATTACTATGAGTGGAATTTCCAGAGCCTTCACCAATTACTGTAGTGCTGTCAGCATTGGAGGGGATGTATGTGTCACTTCCTGCAATTTCCTGATAGCCTTCAGCCCTAAAAAGGCAGATAGATTATAAAAGGTTCCTCAGCCTTTTCAATTTTTATACACTCATCCCAAACCTGACTGAAGAGATATAACTTTAGTTAATCTTACTGGTGCTAAATATTTAGTTAATTTCAATCCTACACTTTCTGACAAGGATGGGAAAATTGATAAGTATGGTAAAAAGTACATTATACAACGACCCCCCCATTAATATTCAAAAACGTGCACGCTGATTGGTCAGCGTGCACGTTGTAAATCAGAGTTATAGTAATGGAAAAAGGTCCGGTCGCCCGGACTTTTTCCATTACTATAACTCTTTTTTTACAGCAACGGAGAACGCAAGATCACCGTTGCTTCACACTGTCTCGCTATGTTAAACGAGTTTAACATAGCGAGACAGTTTGTAAAAAAGCAACGGAGATCTTGCTTTCTCCGTTGCTTTTTTCAAAACTGTCTCGCTATGTTAAATGGGTTTAACATAGCGAGACAGCTTTAAAAAAAGAACGGAGATTCTCCGTTGCTTTTTTTAAAGTTGTCTTGCTATGTTAAACCCATTTAACATAGCAAAACAGTTTGTAAAAAGCAACGGAGATCTTGCTTTCTCCGTTGCTTTTGCCCACAGCTCTGATGTACTGCATAGGCATACGCATGCGCAGTACATCAGAACTGCCGCAGAATACCAGACAGCTGCGGAAGGGCAGCAAGGAGGCATTATACAATGCCATTATTTAAGAAAAGTAATTCTTTTTTTTCTTAAATAATGTCATTGTATAATGGCAATAACCCACTTCTGGATGTGGGTAATGTTGGATTTACCCACGGTTGGCTTTGTTTGGCCACTCGGGCTTCGCCCTCATGACCAAACCACACCAACAGTGGGTAAATCCAGCATTACCCACACCCAGGCGTGGGTTATTGCTATAATATTCTGCAACTTAGATTTTAAGAATTTTGAACCAACAGGCTCTCATGTTGAAGTTTATTATAGCTGTGAAATAATGAGGAATATTTTGTCTGCAGTTTCTTCTTAGGAGGAAAAATATACTGTAAATAATTTAGTTTATTTTGTCTTACAGGTCACAGATCATTGTTTACAGAATGTGTGCATGACTCCGATACTTCTTCCAGAGCTATGTCCACTGGTACTGTTTTGAGGAGGTTTGTGTGGCTTTCTCAGAATCTCTTATAAGATGTGAAAATGAGATTTTAAATTCTCTTATGGATAGAAAATTTAGTTTTTGGTCCTTTTGTTGCAGGGGTTATTTCATTAAAATACTGGTAAACAGATGTTTAAGAAACAGTGGCAAGGGGGTTCCAAAAGGAAGACAGAACCCCTCAAAACACAGGACAGTGTAACAAGTCAGAATGACTATTTAAGGGACCATTCTCCACCACCACCCACCCACCCACCCACACTGGCAGTTCTTTTTCCCTTCCAGAAAGTCTGAATCTTCACTTCTCTCTTTGGAAACAGTTTCAGACAAATAGCTTCTGAAGATCATTCATCAAGGTTACAGATGGCAGTGAAAGGAAATTCCTCCTTTCAAAAAGGTAATTCTTCATTCACCAGACCAGACTTTTATTTTCATCTGTTCTTCATAACCAAGGAGTGACAGAACCAGTTCCTTCTTCACAAGTGGGGAAAGTTTTTATTCTAGGATGTTTTTAGTACCAAAGAAAAAAAAAATGCGTGGAGACCAGTTGCGGATCTTTCTTTCCTAAGCCAGTTTGTGATGGTGACACATTTCAAAATACTGTCCCTTCACAACCTGTTACTTATTTATTTATTTATTTTTATTTAACATTTGTTGACCGGGAATGTCCGACTAGGTTCCACAGAGCCTGTTTTCAGTGGAGGCCCGGGGAGAAATGCTCCACATGCATGTCTTTGGAATGTGGGAGGAAACCGGAGTACCCGGAGGAAACCCACGCGAACACAGGGAGAACATGCAAACTCCACACAGAAGGCACTCCAGCCGAGAATCGAACCGGAGAACCTCTTGCTGTGAGGCGACAACGTTAACCGCTGCACCACTGTGCCGCCCTTACTTCTTCCTCATTTAATTTTTCTGGTAACACCAGATTTAAAAAATACTTTTCATTTCCATGTTCATCTAGATTTCAGGAGTTTTCTTAAGGTTTTGTGTGTCTGGATCACATTACCAGTTCTGTACCTCACGCTTTGGACTATCCACTTGCAACAAGAGTATTCATGAAGTGTCTAGCTCCAGTTATATAGCTCATTGCAGGTCACAGGATATCCTTTACAGGTTATACTTTTCAATGACTTGCTTATCTTTGCAGAGTCTTTTTCAAAGTCTTGGGAGTCTCTGACTTGAGTGAGAGATCCCTTACATGAGCTAGAAGTCCAAGAGAACATTCAAAAGTCTTTTTTGACTCCGTCACACAGAACTGTGTTCCTGGGGTGTCTGCTAGACACCTCAGGTCAAAAAGCCTTTCTTCCACAGAAAAAGAGATCTATAGCTAAATCTATTTCAAGAGTTTTCTTCTCAGACTTTGGTCTCTGCAGGGGAACACCTCAGGATTTTGGTTCTCGTGACATCTATGCTTCTCATAATACCCCTGGCAAGACTGTACAAGCGAAAGATACAATGGTATCTGAAGTCTCTTTGCTCTTAGCATTAACACCCAATATCTTTTTAAATCCCAATTCTGAGAATTCAGACAAATCACTTGGTGGAGAGTGCAAATATACCCTAAATCCAATTCTCCCCTTCTCCCCTCCCCTAAAGCAGTTGGTTATCACAGACACGTCGGACATTGCATGGTGAGTAGTGTTGGGAGGGATAAAACAGCAAGGTATCTGAGACAACAAGGAAATATGCAAGCACTTAAATATAAAAGAGATGCTTACTCTAAACAGGACAGTCAACTCACTGAATCACCTTAGGTCCCCTGGACCTCTTCCAAGTTGTTACAGGCAATACCACAGTAATGTGCAACATCAACAAGCAATGGGGAACCAGGTCTTACCCCCTATACAGACTAGCCATGTTAGTTTGGGATACAGCTTTACAGCACAATCTCACTCTTCAGGTATACTACATTCCATCAGAGCAAAGTTGTGTGGCAGACAAACTAAATGGACAAACACAGACCCTCAGAAATGGAAAGTAGATCAGGGGGTCTTTCAAGATTTGATCCATATGTGTGGAATTTCTCAAGCAGACCTCTTTGCCTCCTCTCTGAACAATTGTCTGTCAAAATGGACTCTATACAAGAAAGCCTCTAAGACAGATGCCATTTCCTTTTTTGGACAGGAATGTTCCTGTATATTTTTCCACAGATATCTAGGGTACTTTTGAAGATTTAGAAGGAATCCCCCAGGATCATTGTGGTGACTTCCTTCTGGCCCACAAAACAGTGGTTCTTCCTTCATTTGGAATTGGACAGGGGCAATTACTGCAAGCTTCCTCACAGAATGGATCTACTCACCCAAGAACAGGGGTGTTTGATACACCTCGACCCCAGTCAACTTCAACTGACTACCTGGATGGTAGAGTCTTATTTCCATTTAGGCACTTTACTGAGGATGTACCACAGGTACTAACGGAGGCTAGAAAACTTGCTACTAGAAAATCATATACTAGCAAATGGAAAAGGGTTTCTCGTTGGTGCCAGCAACATACCCAGTACCCTTTCAAGGCAAGTGTTTCTCCAGTTTTATAATATTTACTGTCTGATGGCCTTTCTTACTTCTCCATCAGGGTTCATTTGTCACCCATTTCAGCATGTCTGCCCACAGATCCCCCTCTTTCAATGTAGTCTCATGTCAAAATGTTTTTGAAAGGTTTTTTGCATAAGTGAATGCCAAGAAAACCAGTGTCTCCTCCATGGGGTCTTAATTTTGTGTTGGAGAAGCTAACATTTGCACCTTTTCAACCAGCTCATCAGGCTGACTTGAGGTTCTTAACTTGGAAAACTGTTTTACTGATTACTCTGACCTCTGTAAGTATCTGTTCTTATGGTGAGTCAACCCTATCTCACTGTCCAGAAACACGTGGTTTCTTTGAGATCTAGTACCTCTTTTATGTCTAAAGTGATAACCAGCTTTACTTTAAGCCAAACTATGCATCTCCCCATTTTCTTTCCTGAACCCCAAAATGAGGGAGAAAGGATACTCCATACCTTGGATATCCACAGACAACTCATGTTCTATCTTGATAGAATGAAATCTTTCAGATCTTTGGATCAATTATTCATTTCTTGTGAAGTTAAGAAGAACAGATAACCTGTGCCTAAACAGACTGTTTCCAAATGCTTGTCAAAGGCTATTACCTTTTCTTATTCTCAGCACAACAAAACTATTCCAGGGCCTTGGCTTCGTCTGTGGGTTTTTGGAAAGGGTTGGGTTCTAGAAGTAGCAACTTGGTTCTGTGTACATACTTTTACAAAGCACTACAAGCTTGATTCTTCCCCTCGGTCTAGATCAGGCTGTGCTAGGACCATTCTCCAGAGATTCCTGGACCTTACCCTTCCACCTTCCAAATGTTGTAAGCTAGGGTGTTCTACCCCTGTAGCTAAGGCTACTTCAGCAGTGATCAATATGATGCACGTATTGTAGTTGTGAAAGTAAACTTATCATAACAGTAAATGTTCAAATCATCACTGTTGCAGTAGCTGCTTCCTCCCTCCATTCCCCTTAGTTTTTTGAGTATGTTTTGCCAGGATGTTTGTACACACACATATATATATATATATATGTGTGTGTGTGTGTGTGTGTGTGTGTGTGTGTGTGTGTGTGTATATATATATATATATATATATATATATATATTTTTTTTTTATAATACTCCTAGCTATGTTCTCTCAGGGCTCAGTCTCCCTCTCTTAGTTGGCGTAAAATCTCTGATACGCTCGGCATTCAAATCTATCTTTTTAGGTAGCTTAGCTCAAGCAGCCTAATGATTTGAGTGTGTGGTAGGTGCCCTGAAGCTTTGGAAGCTGGATGGCTGTTATATCCTTGGTAGGGTATAACCCATATAGCTAAGCTATTGCAGCAGTAATCATTCAAACATCTACTGTTATGGTATGTTTACTTACACAACTGTACTGTCTTTGATTCAACTTTCTGATTGGTTTAAGTTATAATCTGAAGTTGTTAATCTTCTTCATTCCTCACTGATGATACGGTTCTGAACCCTCAGAACCGAGTCGGCCAAATACCAAGGTAGCGTACACCAAACTCTCGAGCCATGCTACTACCCACAATGCCCTTCATCCCATACCTCAAATCTCATTTGCCCCACAGCCATATAGCAGCGTTTTCACTGAGCTCTCCAGCTAAGTAGTTTTGAGTTATTCAGACTTGTATTTCTTCCATAATTTCTCTTCTAGTGTCTTCTTATAGTCTAGCTCTACCCATAGGTATTCCTTTTCTTACCATTCTTGGTATTTTCCTGCCTTTTCTTTACCTTTTACCACCCTCGTGGTAACTCTTCATACCATTGCTGGTAGTCTGGCCTTTTTCTTCTTCTCTTCTGTGTTTGAGCGAGTGTTAGTATGTCTGAGAAAAAGGGTACTTCGGGTTTTAAACATTGCATGTCGTGCAGTGGTAAATTACCTAACAGTGACTTGCATTTTAAATGCGTTTATTGTTTGGGCGTCTCGCACCTTTCTGCGACTCCCCCATGTGATATTTGTGCGAGTTTTAGTCAACGGACGTTGAATGAACGGCGCAACAACTTGATTTTGAAAGGATTGCTTTCCTCTCCTTTCTTGGAAGCTATTTCTACAGAGGTCTCAACCCCTCCAGGCAAGGATAAGAAGTGCCCCCACTCAGACCCTTCTTCACCGGCCAGTGACAGGGGCAAAAATCATTGATCTAAGGCTTGTAGTTCTTCCTCCGAGCATCGACTCGCTGCCTCGGTGCCACCGATTTCGGCACCTGGCGCAGTTTCTGGGAAGTCTGAATTGTGCACCGACGACTACTGAACCGCTGATTACTTCGGTTCCGATCAGTCTGGTTCTGGACACTTCGGCACCGACCTCACCTTTACAGGCTCCGACAACCTCGGATCCGATTTTGACTACTACCCCGTTTGTGACTTTGGCTCCGAGTTCCCTCTTGGTGCCGACTTTACCGTTTACGCAATTCAAATCAGAATCCTCGGCTCCATTGAGTTCATTACCACGGACCAGGTATTCGTCTTCTGTGGACCCATTTGCCGGGCAACCCTACAGTCCCTTTCTGGACCGGCCTGAATCCCCTTCCGGGATATCGATTAGGTCTGCCAGGAGCGTGTCCGAAATAGACATTATTCATCTCGTGGATCAGGTATTGACTGCAAGAGGAATCTCCAGACCCTGTTCCACTCTGGGTGTTGGGATTTTACCTCCTTCACCTCCTTCGTATTCTCCTGATGGGGATCTTTTGGTTCCAAGGCCCCCTTGCCTATTGCTTTCAACGGGACCCCTTCCTTCGATGCCGACTACTGTGATGCCTGAAGCATCTAAGCCCTGGTGAGCTTCAGTTCCGACGACAGCTCACCTTACTCAACCCCTTGCTTCGGGGGTGGAATATTTGGTTCCGGCCCGGCACCAACACCCTTCTCGGTTTCCGTCTTGGATCCGAAAGTTTTTTCCACACCGAACCCTTCTCAAACATCAGTCTTGGAGGTGGGCCATTCGGAGCGGGGTGTGACCCCAGTTCCGATTCAGTCCTCTTCGGTTCCGGGCTCCCATCCCTCTTAGGGTAGGCCCACCTTCCGGATTATGGAGAGGGCGCTGCCAGCTAGCAATCCTCCTCCTTCAGCTCCGCCTTTGGTTCCCCCCCCAACTCAGCCATCACCAGCCCTTAGCAGGGGACCACTAATCCAAAGCACCCCCCTTTCCGAGGCCTCTTCGGACATTCCCACTGAAGAGCCCCCTCGGAAGAGGGTGTGCAAAAGAAAACACATGGACTCACCTGAAGAGTCTCTTACTGAGGATGCAGATTACGATGATG
The DNA here is from genome assembly GCF_019279795.1 of Protopterus annectens. Classification (NCBI taxonomy): domain Eukaryota; kingdom Metazoa; phylum Chordata; order Ceratodontiformes; family Protopteridae; genus Protopterus; species Protopterus annectens. The sequence goes on along the minus strand of NC_056744.1, from coordinate 1,642,194,418 downwards.
GGGAAGGTTCCCTTAGATCACCCCCTGATGATGTTTCCTTTGGGGACATCTTGGAGATTTTGAGTCAGCGGGGTGACTGGAAATCTTCCACCCCTTCCCCGGAGGAATCCGTATTCTTACAACCTTTCTGTTTCCGGCCCACTACATCCTGGGTGACCTCTCCTGCAGATGAGTTGGTCAAATTCATTATGCAGCGAGCGTGACAGAGTCCGGATTCAGTAGAAGCTATCCCCAGGAGACCAGACAAAGTACTTTCTCCTCCAGAGGATCATCCCCATTGGTCGAAAGGCTTGCCAGTAGATGCTGTGGTGGTGGCGGCAGCCACAAACAAGGACTTGGCAGAAGAGAGTCCTGCTTTTCATCTGCCCAGCAGGGAGTCCCAGGCGGTGAACAGGCTAGGGAAGCGAGTCCTTGCTGCAGTGACCTTTGCCGTGCGTTTGCTGAATTTCTTGGCACACTTTATGAGACTCCAGAGAGAGCTTATTTCCGAACTCTCTGGTAGCCTCATGGGTCAAGTGTCGGATGGAGCATATGACAAAGTGGCCTCCCAACTTGCCACCCTTGAAGCGATTTCAAATTCCTCCATGAGGTTGCTCTCCCACGCAACCAAAGGAGCAGCTAAAGCAGCAGGTGCTGGCGTGGTTGTCCGACATCATGCCTGGGTGCGCATGTCTGACCTACCGGATTCCTTCAAGTCTTCCTTTTTGAACGCCCCTATTGAGCCCTCTGTGCTCTTTAAGGTCAAGGATACTTTGGCCAGGTGCGAGCAGGACAGAAAGACCTTGTCTGCCGTGGGCCTGCACTTCTCCAAACCTCAGCGTTCCTTCTCCAGGAATCAGAGGAGTGGAAAGTTGTGGCACAAGAAGTCGCAAGGTTTCTTTCGTGACACACATGGCGAGGACTCCTCCAGAGGCAGAGGAGGGTCAGACGGTGGAAGACATCCCTTTAGGGGCAGAGAGGGTTACCGGAATCAGGGCTCCAGAGATTCTTTCTCCGGTAGGCCCTATCAGCGCTCCTGAAGTGTTGCCTGATTGCTTTCCTCTGGAAGCAGTCGGGCGCGTTTCTCTCTGCACCAAGCTGCCTGGTCCTCCATTACCGACGATCTATGAGTGCAGAGAATTATCACCAGAGGCTATCACATTCCCCTCAAATCTTTTCCAATACCTCAATTCTCCCTTCCCGACATTCCATCCAGTCAAAGGGAGGAGGCAGCTTCCGAAATCAAGAAGCTTCTTCTAAGGCGAGTCATCCAAAAGGTCTCCCCAGATCAGTGCGGATTAGGGTTCTACTCCAGACTCTTTTTGGTGCCAAAAAAGACAGGGGACTGGAGGCCCATTCTGGATCTCAGTCGTTTGAACGAGTCAGTTATACAGACCAAGTTCCGCATGGTCACTATTCAATCCATCCTTCCATGCCTTCGGGAGGGTGTGTGGATGTGCACTCTAGATCTCCGGGATGCGTATTACCACATCAAAATGGACAGATGCTCCAGGAGGCTTTTGTGCTTCTGGCTGGGAGCCAGTCATTTTCAATTCAGAGCCCTGCATTTCTGTCTCTCGACGGCCCCCAGAGTGTTCACGAAATGTCTAGCAGTGGTGACAGCTCACTTGAGACTGCATGGATTCCAGGTGTTTCCTTATCTGGACGATTGGCTCCTCTCCGCCCCCACCGAGCGTCTACTGACCAGGGCCCTTCGCCACACTCTGTCTCTGGCGGAGTCTCTGGGTATTACTATCAATTGGGAAAAATCAAACCTTCAGCCCTCACAACAACTGGAATTCATAGGGGCTATGTTCAACACTCAGCTCGGCCTAATATCTGTTCCTCATCACAGGCTCTTAAGATGGAGAACACAAGTGCAAGTGATACTCGACAGCAGGAAAGTGTCTGCAAGCAAAGTTTTGCAGGCTCTTTCCATGGTGGCAGCCATTCCCATTGTTCCGTTGGCCAGGCTTCATATGCACCTGTTACAGTGGCCTCTTCACACTCAGTGGATACACAATCATCATCCCTTGAATGCACTAATCCTCATCACCGATCTTTGCAAACTGGATCTCTTCTGGTGGATGAGAATGGACGAAAGTCTTTGGTGTCGCCCCTTTCAACCTCTTCAGCCCAGCGCCACGGTGACTACGGACACTTCCTTGATAGGGTGGGCCATTTTCAGGGAAAATCTGTTCAAGGCACGTGGTCTCCTCTAGAAGTCGACTTACACATCAACGTTCCAGAGCTCAGAGCTGTGTTACTGGTGTTACAAGCTCTCCACCCTCTTCTTCCTCTCGGACTGATTGCTATCCAGTCCGACGACATGTCTGTGGTCTGGTACGTCAACAAGCAGGGAGGGACCAGATCTTACCCCCTTTGCCGCGAAGCCATGAGAATTTGGCAGTGGGCGATAGCTACCAACCGTTTCCTGATTGCTACACACATCCTGGGGAGTTCCAACGTGATTGTGGACAGGCTGAGCAGATGCATCCTGCTTCCTCACGAATGGTCTCAACCTGAGAGTGGCAGAGGAAATTTTCAGCCGCTGGGGCCGGCCTTGCTGCGATCTGTTTGCCTCCCCCTCCAATATGAAATGCAGCAGCTACTTTGCCCTCTTTCCTCTGCAGGGGGAGTCCCAGAGAGATGCTCTGACTCTCGATTGGCCCACGGGTCTCCTGTATGCTTATCCTCCCATCCCCTTGATACCCTTGGTCTTAAGGAAAGCTACTCTGTTGAGAAGCAGAATGATTCTCATTGCTCCATTCTGGCCTCGTCAGGTTTGGTTCCCCTTCCTTCAGCCACACCTGCTCCGACCTCCTTGGATTCTAGACTTCCATCAGGATCTCATTTTTCACCCCCAGGGGCTGTCGTCTCCAAATCTGGCCACTCTCAAACTGACAGCTTGGTTGCTCCACTTCCATTAGTAGCCAGGCTTGAATCACTTTCTTCTCCGGTATGGAATATTATTGTGGCCTCCCACAAACCTTCTACCAGAAAACTTTATAAAGACAAGTGGAAATGTTTTTCCTTGTGGGCACAAGAGCTGTCTCTGGATCCTGTTTCTGTTCCAGTAGCTACTGTTCTTCAATACCTGACTGAGCTTTTCCTTAACGGGTCTTCTGCATCCACGATTCGAGTGCATATAGCTGCCATTTCCAATTTCCATGATGGTTCAGACTGAATTCCTATTATTTCTTCCCGTCTGTGTAAGATTTTCTTGAAGGGGATTTTTCATTCTAGACCTCCCATTAGGCAACCTGTGGAATCATGGAATCTGTCTAGGGTGCTTCAAACTTTAACTCTACCTCCCTCTGAGCCGGCTGCAACCTGTGATGTGAAGTTTCTGTCCTGGAAGACCTTGTTTCTGGTGGCAGTTACTTCAGCCAGATGTGTATCAGAGCTGCAAGCATTATGCATTAAGAGTCCTTATTTGATTTTCCATAAGGACAGAGTATCACTTCACACCAATCCCACCTTCTTACCCAAGGTGGTTTCAGAATTCTCTGTTAATCAGTCCATTGAGTTGCCCGTGTTTTTCCCTAATTATACCAACAAAGGGGAATACTGTCTCCATTCCTTGGATGTCCACAGACAGTTGTGGTTTTATTTGGACAGGACAAAGTCTTTTCGAAAGTCAGATCAGCTATTTGTTGCCTTTGCGGGCTCTAGAAAGGGATCGGCAGTGTCTAAGGTTACCTTGTCTAAATGGCTTAGGGATTGCATCTTTTTTGTTTATTCTCTGGAGGAGGAATCAGCTCCTGGCTGCATTAAACCTCATTCCACTAGAGCTATGGCCGCTTCTGTTGCCTTTCATGCTAGGGCTTCCATGGATGATATTTGTGCAGCTGCCACCTGGGCTAAACCCCATACCTTTATCAAGCATTACAAATTGGATCTGATCTCCAGGGGTAGAGCTGCCTTTGGCTCTATGGTTCTCCGGAATGTTCTTCCATGAGGGCCACCCAAATTCTGTAGTAGCTAGGTACTCGGTCCCATCAGTGAGGAATGGAAGAAGATTAACAACTTCAGATGAAGAAGTTATGTTTTACCATAACGTTCCATCTGAGTTGTTGATCTTCCTCCATTCATCACACCCTCCCACCTTCCCCCGCCAAAGACTCCTGGCGATCTTTGGGTTGTTTTGGTGAGTTAGGGTGTTTGCGCAGAGATGGCCTCTGCCTTTGTTTCTGTTTCTTATATATGTTGCTACTATGTGTTCTACAAACTCGATCTGAGGTATGGGATGAAGGTCATTGTGGGTAGAAGCGTAGCTCAAGAGTTTGGTGTACACTAGCTTGGTATCTGGCCAACTCGGTTCCGAGGGTTTGGAACCGTACTCATCAGTGATGAATGGAAGATCAACAACTCAGATGGAACGTTATGGTAAGACATAACTTCTTTTTTCTTAATACAGTAACATTTTGTTAGAGTGTGTTTTAAATTGATAGTGTTGAACATTTTTTTCAGTAAGCAGGGAAACAAAATGTATGAACTAATAATGACAAAAGTACCAGTTTCAGAACATTTCAACCGTAAAAGGCCAGACAAACTTCTCTAATTATAATCCACCACTATCTGTCCTCAACAGTTTTGACCACTTTATTAACTGTGTATATGTCTTGTATGTGACTGTGATAAAAATAAAGTACAGTTTTGTACCTACCATAAATGTAGATGTTCGAAGATCCACATTGCTGCAGTCCTTACGCTTGGGTAGTCCGCTGTCCTCGGTCGGCCCGAATATCAAAGTATTAGGCTGATGTCAGTCAAGGCGCTTAAGACTGACATCAGGACGTCAGGGTACAAATGCGCATGACTGACGTCATATCCTCAGTCTTTTCTTGCCCCAGATGTCAGAAGACCCTAAACAGAAAGGTCAAAAACCAAAAGACAGCAAAAAACAACCAACCACCCTTGTACTAACCATATGTACAATATATACAATATTCACAATAAGTACAACCCAAACCACACAACCGCCTCTAACTACAGAGGGGAAGGAGGGAGGGTAAATTGGACTGCAGCAATGTGGATCTTCGAACATCTACATTTATGGTAGGTACAAAACTGTACTATGTTCTTCATCTCACATTGCTGCAGTCCTTACACTTGGGTAGAATCCCAAAGCAGAGATAAGGGAGGATGGCAAAACTATAAAGCAGTAGGAGCTGCCAAAATGCCCTGTAAAATTGCAGTGGCAAAACCAGCCCTCGATTTAGAGTAAAGTGGAAGGTGATAATGCTTAGAGAAAGTATGCACTGAACTCCAAGTAGCTGCCTCCAGAATATCTTTAGTTGCCACCCCCCTTAAAAAGCTGTAGAAGTGGCAGTAGCCCTAGTGGAATGAGGCCTAATCCCAGCTGGAATCTCCTTGCCATGATGGGAATAACAGAAAGCAATACAAAACCCAATCCACTTAGAAATAGTTTGTTTTGACACAGGCTTGCCCTGAGAACCCAAAGCAAAAGAAACAAATAACTGCTGAGACTGCCTGAACCCTTTAGTTCTGCTCAAATAATATCGCAACTGCCTGTGTATATCCAAAGTGTGCAAAATCTTTTCCCCTTTATTTTGGGGGTTTGCATAAAAAGTAGGCAAATGAATAGTTTGGTTTAAAGCCACACTAGAAACCACTTTAGGCATAAAGGAAGGATTAGTGCATAAAGATACCCTATCCTTATGGAAAATTAAGAAAGGCTCAACTGCCATAAGGGCCTGTAATTCAGAAACCCTTCTACTTGAGGTAATGGCCAACAAAAGCAGTCTTCCATGATAAATATTTCAACTCAGCAGTAGCTGCAGGCTCAAAAGGTTGTAGAGTGAGTTTCTCCAACACAAAATTGAGATCCCAGGCAGGAGTAGGAGCTCTCCGTGGGGGTCTTATATTCTTTGCCCCTCTAAGGAATTGCTTAAACAAAGGATGAGAAAACAATGGTGGGTCACAGTCATAGTGAGCAGAAATTGCTGCAGCATGAACCTTAATAGAAGAGAAGGACAAACCCTTGTCCAGTAACTCAGTGAGATATTGAAGAGCCACACTTAAATTAGGCTTAGAAACATCAAATTCCTTTGCTGTACTCCAAAATAAAAATCTCTTCCATTTATCTGCGTACACTTTCCTTGTACTAGGCCTTCTGGCCTCCAAAATAACATTCAAAACTTGCTGTGGAAGCTGAGACCCTCCAGGGTTTAAAATAGAATATGCCAGGCTGTCAGGTGAAGAGAGTGAAGTTTGACACTGAGTAAATGACTGTTCTCCTGAGACAGCAGGTGTGGAATCGAAGGCAAAGGCCATGGAGGCTCCCGTACCAGACTTCTCAGTAATGGGTACCAGTGCTGTCGAGGCCAATCTGGAGCTATTAAAATCATCTTTGGCTTGTCCTGTCTGACCTTCAGGAGTACCTTTGGGAGGAGAGGCAGAGGTGGAAAGGCATACACATGAAGATTGTTCCATTTGAATGAAAGAGCATCCACTTTCCAAGCTGTGGGATGAAACCTTTTTGTGCAAAACTTTGGCAACTGGTAGTTTAGTGGAGAAGCGAACAGATCTATGTCTGGAGTTCCCCATAACACTGTCAATTTCTGAAATACATGAGGATCCAATTTCCACTCGTGGGGATCCATAATTTGCCTGCTCAACACATCTGCAAAGGAGTTCTGTGCTCCCGGCAGAAACCTTGCCTGAAGATTTAGCTGTAAACTGAGAGCAGTCTCCCACAAAATCATTGCTTGTCTGCATAGAGGATAAGAATGTGTTCCCCTTGCTTGTTGATGTACCACATGACAGTTGTGTTGTCTGTTAGAATCAACACCTGCCCTGGAAGAAGTAAATCCTTGAAAGCTATTAATGCAAATTGGACTGCTAACATCTCCTTCAAGTTGATATGTAGATGTTGAAGTCTGGCAGGCCACGTGTCTTGTACCCACTTTCCATTTAGATGAGCTCCCCAAGCTTTGTCTGAGGCATCTGTCGTTAGAATCTGACTCGCCTCTGGCGGGTCACAGAGAGTCCCTTGTTTAGGTGACATTCCTGAGCCCACCACACAAATTCCTTTTGAATGCAAGGTATTATTTGAATGACAGTGTCCATATCTTGGCAGTGCTGTGTCCATACATTTTTGAGATACCATTGTAGCTTCCTCATATGCAGTTTGGCATTGGGAAGCACCAGAATACAAGATGCCATGAACCCCAAGGCTTGAAGGACTGTCCTTGCAGTCAGCCTGGACTGATGAGACAATTGATGGAAGTAAAGAGAAAGATTCTTTTGTTTGTCCGGGGTCAAAAAGGCCATCTGGGATGCTGTATTCAGTCTCACACCCAGAAAGCACATGTCCTGAGAGGGTACTAGACTGGACTTTATTTCGTTCACAGAATACCCCAGGCATCTTAGCACTGCTATCACATATTGCAAATGATGAAGAAGTTCATCCTTTCCTTGGGCCAGAATCAGGCAATCGTCCAAATAAGGATAGATCTGTATTCCTCTTAGCCTGAAGAAAGCTATCACTGGAGCCAGAACCTTCGTGAACACTCTGGGCGCAGTAGATAAGCCAAAGGGCAATGCAGAGAACTGATAATGAGAAGTCCCAGCTCAAAAACACAGATACTTCCTGCAACTTAGCCTGATAGGAACATGAAGGTAAGCCTCCTTGAGATCCAGAGTCACCATCCAGTGATCTTTGCCCAGCAGAGGTAAAAGCTGTTGTAACGTCAACATTTTGAACTTGGGAATGTCCAGATAAGTGTTGAGGAGAGATAAATCCAAAATTGGTCTCCACGTGTTCCCCTTCTTTGGTACTAGGAACAGGCGAGAATAAAATCCTAGGCCCACTTCTGGCAGAGGGACCGGTTGTATGGCCCCTGTTTGGAGCAGCAGAGAAATTTGCTTGTGAGCCTCTAGTCTTTGCTGAGGAGGAACATCCGGCATGCCTTTGAAAGGAGGCAAGGTATGGAAATAAAACCTGTAACCTTGGTGAATGATATCCAATACCCATCTGTCTTGGGTAATCAAACTCCAATTTTCCCTGAAGAGTGCCAACCTTCCTCCCAAAGGTGCTGCCAGGCAAGAGGGATCTGGCAGCTGAAAAGGTAGGTCATTGGGCCTGTTTACGAAAGGACTGGCCCCTGCCCTCACCTGAAGATTGTGCAGGAGAACTCCTGTTCTAGGTCTGAAGGAGCTCTGAGCTCTGCCCCTACCGTCTAGATCTACCCCTAGACTGTGAATCATAAGAAGGGTATGTCCACCCCTTAGCAGGCCAATTCCTACTAAACTTGGAGGCTGGACTTGCAAAAATCTTTAACAGTCTGCATAGACTTAGCCTTGTCTTCCATTTTCTTCAAGACTGACTCAACAGGTGAACCAAACAACACATCAGACTGTAAAGGAGCATCCAAAATCCTTGTCTTAACATGTTCAGATAAATTCTGATCCCTCAGCCAGGCGTGCCTGCGAAGAACTGACCCAGTGGCAGCCACCCTAGGCGAGGCCTGTACAGCATCAAAACCACATTGTAAAGAATGCTTACCCACCTGTTCAGAGACATGTACTAAATCTTGTAATTCCTTACACTCAATGCCTTCCAGAGCATCTACCTTAGACTTCAACTGAGAAAGAAGATAGTTCTGATATTTCAACATGTGAAACTGGCAATTCAAAGCCCTCATAGCTAAGGTGGAAGAAGTATAGACTTTCTTTCCCCATCTATCCAAAGCTCTGGCTTCTTTATCAGGAGGAACGGATTTTTACAACAGAGGCCTTGACACCCTTAGGTCCCTGACTAACAGTTTCTGGGTCTGCCCTAGGACTCTTATAAAGATATTTATGAGCCTCAGGCACCCAATAATAGGTTTAACAGGAGCAGGAGGCAAAGAATCAGGATTAAGTGAAGCCTCCGCAAACACATCTTCCACAACATCCAGAACAGGAGGTATAGCCAAAGGCCTATGCTGGGGTAAAAGCAAAAACTCCCTAAGCCTTTTCCTGGAATCAGAGAAGTCCTGACCTTCCCACTTAAAATGTTCCCTCATGGAATGAAGAGTCTCTGAGAAAGAAAAATCCTCTGGAGGAGAAGCAGAAGGGGTAGAATCATCTGCATCAGAATCAGAATAAGGAGAATACTCCTGCAAGTCTTCAGCCGAAGACTCTGAAACATCTGAAGCCTGCTCAAAACTCCCCAACTCTGGTTCTACCCTAGGCCTCTTATCTGGAGGGCAAAGAACCTCTAATCAAAGTAATTAAATCTTCTGCCATTTTAAGCATGTGCTTCTTGGGCACAGATCCTGAAGAACTAGGAGTGACACCAACAGAAGCTAAACCTGGCCTGCCTCTGGGAGAAGCCTTAGAAACAGAAGGAGAGGGCCTAACCACCCTAGGAAGGGAGGGAGTACAGTAACCTGAGAAGCCCCTTCAGCCTGACCTGCCTCCTGAGAGTCCACATCCTGCAATAACAAAGTTTCCCCTGGGACTCCAGAGAAGCCTCCGTCGGAACCACGGTTCCACTGGCGCCTCTAAAGAACGGCGTCGATGCGGGCGACTCTTCTTGCCTGGGTTTAGCTGCCTTGTCTTTGCGCTTCTTGAAGGCGGTCGGGCGATCCGGCGGCATCTTATAATTGCACCGCTTCCCAAAGACCAACCTGGCACAATCTAACCTTCGCAATAGATGCGCTTATTGAACCTTGCACAAAGCGACACCCAACAACGTCGTGCTCAGGCCCCAAACAAGGAATACACAAAGTATGATAATCTCTATGCGGTATCTGTTTCCCACAAAATACAGTTATTCACTTTTCTGACATCGGTAAACCACTGAGGCAAGAAAAACTAAAATATTCCCCAGCGAGTACTTAGCCAACTTTGACTCGGTCTGAAACTCCGAATTGAAAAATTTCAGAGCGAGCGGCACTTGCAACGCTGCTTCTGCATCGGACCATGCGGCAAAAAGACTGAGGATATGACGCCGGTCATGCGCATTTGTACCCTGGCGTCCTGATGTCAGTCTTAAGCGCCTTGACTGGCGTCAGCCTAATACTGATATTGGGCCGACCGAGGACAGCGGACTACCCAAGTGTAAGGACTGCAGCAATGTGAGATGAAGAACATCTGTAGTAAAGTATTTCAATTTGCTTTATAGAAATGCACAATAGTCCTACAAAAACAGACTGATGGGGGAATACTGTCTCCATTCCTTGGATGTCCACAGACAGTTGTGGTTTTATTTGGACAGGACAAAGTCTTTTCGAAAGTCAGATCAGCTATTTGTTGCCTTTGCGGGCTCTAGAAAGGATCGCAGTGTCTAAGGTTACCTTGTCTAAATGGCTTAGGGATTGCATCTTTTTTGTTTATTCTCTGGAGGAGGAATCAGCTCCTGGCCGCATTAAACCTCATTCCACTAGAGCTATGGCCGCTTCTGTTGCCTTTCATGCTAGGGCTTCCATGGATGATATTTGTGCAGCTGCCACCTGGGCTAAACCCCATACCTTTATCAAGCATTACAAATTGGATCTGATCTCCAGGGGTAGAGCTGCCTTTGGCTCTATGGTTCTCCGGAATGTTCTTCCATGAGGGCCACCCAAATTCTGTAGTAGCTAGGTACTCGGTCCCATCAGTGAGGAATGGAAGAAGATTAACAACTTCAGATGAAGAAGTTATGTCTTACCATAACGTTCCATCTGAGTTGTTGATCTTCTTCCATTCATCACACCCTCCCACCTTCCCCCGCCAAAGACTCCTGGCGATCTTTGGGTTGTTTTGGTGAGTTAGGGTGTTTAGAGATGGCCTCTGCCTTTGTTTCTGTTTCTTATATATGTTGCTACTATGTGTTCTACAAACTCGATCTGAGGTATGGGATGAAGGTCATTGTGGGTAGAAGCGTAGCTCAAGAGTTTGGTGTACACTAGCTTGGTATCTGGCCAACTCGGTTCCGAGGGTTTGGAACCGTACTCATCAGTGATGAATGGAAGATCAACAACTCAGATGGAACGTTATGGTAAGACATAACTTATTTTTTCTTAATACAGTAACATTTTGTTAGAGTGTGTTTTAAATTGATAGTGTTGAACATTTTTTTCAGTAAGCAGGGAAACAAAATGTATGAACTAATAATGACAAAAGTACCAGTTTCAGAACATTTCAACCGTAAAAGGCCAGACAAACTGCTCTAATTATAATCCACCACTAATCTGTCCTCAACAGTTTTGACCACTTTATTAACTGTGTATATGTCTTGTATGTGACTGTGATAAAAATAACTGTAGTAAAGTATTTCAATTTGCTTTATAGAAATGCACAATAGTCCTACAAAAACAGACTGATGACTTTCAACAGGGTCAGTCGTTTTTTATCCACAGACATCACCCAGACCCAGCATCTTTTTCAGATGTCTGTGCCAAAAAAGTTATAACAGTAAAGATGACCATAGTCACATATTTCAAGATTTGGTTTGCACAACTGTACAGTAGCCAAAGACTTCAACACACATGCACATTAGTCCTACAAATCTAGAGTAAATATTTTTTGAAAACAAATAGATTATAAAAGCATAAGGTACTTTCATCCACAAGGAGATCCCTGTCCTTACCAGCATTTATAGCCACTTTTTTTTGACTGTGCATACTCCTTATTGTTATGAAGAAATAAATTACATGTAGTTTATTGGTAGCTTTGGATGAACTACAATAAATGTTATAAAGATCACTAGCATCATACCATAAAGATCCAGACATGTGTGTAGCACAGTTTAAGAAAAATAGTATTTATGATAGCAAAATAAATATTAATCACCTGATAACATACCCAAAGTCAGTATGCATAAGCTCTACAGAGGTGAAAGGCATCTAAATAATTCCACATTAAAGAGAACTATAACTAATACTAATGAAGATGTTGCTTCTGGCAAAAACTCTGCATTTCAGTGCTTTATCTGCCAATGTAAAGCCTGCTGTCATTGAAGAATAAATTGTCTGCGTTGCATTAAAAATGGTATCCTGGTGATATTGCCATAGCATTTCCTGAACTAGATCAGCCATGCTATAGGAGATGACTGGCAAACATTAACAGATTCATAGGTACTAAGCATGCAGTCCTGGACACCAGTAATAAATATAGCTGAAATTCCCAATTGCTCCAAAGCAGTGTCTGGTTAAGTGACTTACATGCTGTCACATAGCAGGTAAATGAAGGTGGAAAGATTCAAACCCTGCACCCTTGTCACAAGAAGCAGCTCATTAACAAATCAAAGTTTTAATCTTTGTTTTAAATACGTTTTAAAGCATTAACTGCCAGAGTAACAGTTTAAATAAATGCAGAAATCCTTTGCAGTCCGATCTTGTAGAGAAACTGTTCCACAGTAATAAATGGCTACATAATGGATGCTGAAGATTAGATGGCTCCAGTCATCACTCCAAATAATGCAGACGATATGGCCTGACAAATCTGAGTCCCTTTGTAGGTGCTGGAGGCTGTAAAGAAGGTACTGCAAAATATATATTACTAAAATGCAACATGTTTCAACTGTATGAGATAATCCAGGCCTATCAATGAACTAATTATTTCTTTAGAGCAATGAATAAGGCAAAACAATTAAAGGCAACTCGGCATGTAAAAACCTACTGCCAATCATTAGCGGACCGGAGTTCCGCTGTGGCGACCCCTAACCGGGAAAAGCCGAAAGACACAACAACATAAATCATGTAATAGCCCACAAGTCATACAAAAATCATAAATATTACTGCATACAACATAGCTGTTTTTTGGGGGGGAGGGAACTTACATACTTGCAGGACACCTACATCTCATTTTTCACCTCCCTATGTCTTCTCTGACATCAAGAATAGCTATCCCCACTGATGTCTGTCAGCACAGGTCTGACGTACTTGATTGGCTAATAATATTATATTGTTGCAGCAGACAGCTCAGGAGTTGACAGAGCAGGATCGCAGACAAATGGGGCCCTATGTGGGCTGATGAATCAGGCCCCCATCAGCGATACCAATATACCATTACTTCATCTCTCATTTACCATAAGCAAACTGTGCAATTCTTCACCTTTTCATTTATCACAGAGATTTGGATTTCATTAATTTTTTTTTCAAGTTTTACATAAAAATACAACCATTTTCTAAACAAAACAAAACACTCTCACAATGAATACAAACTTATGAATAGCAGTAAAATTCTTTTCCCTTGAAATTCATATTTAGTGAAAATGCATCTGGCAACCCGTTAAACTACAAGATACTTGCTATTATTCATACTCATCTGGCATATACTGAAGTACTAATTAGCATCTATGTGAATGGTTCAGGAATTAAAAAGGCAAATGTCTAACTCATTTGCTACCTGGGACAGCCCACTGGACACAAGTGTCCCTTTTCAGGAGCAGTCCAGCAGTTCTGTCTAGTGAATTAACTTGGTCAGAGTCACGCAGAAGAGAAATGAAGGCTGAAGGAATCAAACCCTGTACTACAGGAAGCAGCTGTTTAACAGCTCACAGCCTTATTCATCTGCACTAAGTGCTAGACCAAACTGTTAGAGCCCAAGCACAGTGCACGTGACAAATGTGCAGTAGTCCCAATTACACAGAACGGCACAAAAACAGATTATGGTGGTTTAGTCACATGTGCAGGAAAGAAGATTATTTGGGAGAGACAGGAAGAAGGCAAAAGGGGATTAGAATATCCAGCCAAGGTATAGACAGAGTGCATGACTGAAAACCTGATACAGGTGGGCATGATTGTCAAAGAAGTTCAGAGAATGGCTTTGAATAAAAAGAAGTGGCAACAGCTGACGCACCATTCCCATGTCATATAAAACTGGAAAAGGGGGGGATGAACAAGATGATATATGTGGGCGCAGTTCACTCTGTCAAATATTCACTTCATTGTCAGAGTTTAGTGCTGCCTTAATTTATCAAAAGCATTTTTTGTTAAATGCAGCAATTGTTGGTGTAAAGTGCATGTGAGTTTCTTGTTTAGTAATACTGTTAATGAAAGGGTTTTTCATAAAATAATGATTAGGGTTGGGGTTAGTGGCAGGGCCAGGGTTTGGGTTATCATACATAGTAAGGATTGACGGGGGGGGCAAATCTCCCCTATCTGGGGGAGCAGTACACCTCACACACAAACACACTACTACTACTTATACATATCAACTCACTTATACATAGTCTCACTATCTTGGAGGAAAAATCCCTAAGACAGTGCAGTCTTAAGCTTTTTTACATAAATCCTGCAGTCGTACATTAGTGATCAACATTTAGACTAGTGTTGACTAGTGCAGTGACATTAAGCTTGGTACCCAAAAGTCAATGTTTGGTTTAACATCAGACTCTAAACTTAAAAAAGGAGGCCATGTTGTTTGCCACAGCCAATCATCTACTGTAAACTTAAAAAAAGAGACTAGGCTCATTGCCACAGCTAAATATGTACTCTAAACTTAAAAAAAGGAGGCTGGGCTCGTAAGCATCTGTCCAGTGTCCACAGTACATGTGATGTGTCCTCACCACAAGGAGGACTCCTTTGCTTAGTAGTCCTCTTCAAATCCTTAGGTTTCTGTTTTGACCATCATCTAACTTTTGGATTTCACCTAGACAAACAGTCTGCTAAACTAAAAGGACTACTAGATACCCGCTATAAAATATTTTATTTCTTAACTCCTGAAGCCAAAGCTTCTATAACGAAAGGCATCTTGAGTCATTCCCTGGAGTCTAGATTACTCTTTTATCATTCTCAGTGGCAGTTTGCTGTTTTTTGTTTTAAATCTTTTGGTTGCTGAATGGGAGTTTTTTTTCCCTGTTTTTGTTCATATGATTTCCATATCTGTTTGTATTATCCTTTGTCATATGTAGCCACTTTCTCCTGATATTATATGCTGTATCTGCACATGTAGATGCCGTAACTAGGCGATATTTCTTCTTCTGATTATGATATTTATAATCCAACAACCATATCTATTAAGTGACCTGCTTCACTGCTGGTCATGAGTTTTATATATATATATATATATATATATATATATATATATATATATATATATATCCCCCGGGCCCACCTTAATTAAATATAACTAGTTTCTTATATAACTAGCAAGTTTGAAAACAACATTGTTCTCATGTTCTTTTCCAAAAATATGTCCTTGGGTGCAAAGACACATTCTGGGGTTTTGCAAAATCCCTTCAAAATCAACATGAGTAAAAATAACAGTAAATTATCCTTGAATTAAAACAAAAACAAGCAAAAGTAGTTTGACTTGCTTTAGCAGGTTAATTTTTGTGCCAGTGCCTTGACGTAAATAGTTATCTTAATGTATCTTCTGCTGCAAATAATATCTAGCATTAGAAGTTTTCTGGCATTTATTATAAATACTTCATGTATATCCCAGCAGACTAATTTGTAGTCTTCAGGCCAATTTCTGCAGTAAACCAGTAGGTGGCACTAAAGGCCGAGTAGTAAACCTAGGCTAGCTCCTAAAAAGCAGGAAAAAAATAGCCCAGTAATAAAATTTTTTATTTATCATTTGTTGATCGGGAAAGTCCGACTAGGTTCCACAGAGCCTGTTTTCAGCGGAGGCCTGGGGAGAAATGCTCCAGATGCATGTCTTTGGAATGTGGGAGGAAACCGGAGTACCCAGAGGAAACCCACGCGAACACAGGGAGAACATGCAAACTCCACACAGAAGGCACCCCAGCCGAGAATCAAATCGGAGAACCTCTTGCTGTGAGGTGACAATGTTAACCACTGCACCACTGTGCCGCCCAAAAAAAACCTCAGAAGAATATACATCCTTGGCCTTTTCATGATATAGTTATTGATATATCAGTCCAGAATACATATAATCTACAGCATAGTCATCACATATTACTTTCTCTTATTTATTATATTTTATTTGCCTTGATAATCTTACAGTGTTGTATAGCACAATACTTCTTGACAGGATTTACTTCACTCCCTTTCATCTCTATAGACAGACATTCAGAAATTGTTAATTTCTGAATAACCTTCATTCTCCCATGACACACACACACACACACACACACACACTTGTGCTAGGCAATACGTCTGCTCTTTCCCCGACACTCCTTCCTAGAGAGAAGATGTATTGACCACCATTCTAGCCTTCAGTATGAGACACCACCTTATTCATTCACCTCTTTTTCTTGTTTATGTGTAATCTTAAACTCTTCCACTCCCCTCAGCATCATTTCCATTTGGGTTCTTTTACACCCTCCACATCTCCCTGAGTATGTCACTATCATACCTCTCAGCCTTTTGGCACAAGATATCTGGACAAAGCCATAAATAATGGGGGGATAAGGGCCCAAAAGTAGGGATACATTTTAAATATTGTTCTTATAAACCTAGAAAGTTGATAAAATAACAGGTCTTGCATTAGCATGGATTTTTATGAAGGATATGAAGTCTGAAACTCAAATGATGGCCATTTTCTGACTTCAATCCCCAATGATTTGCCAGAAAACCCAAAATTTTATGAGGAGCAGGGCAAAATATGAGGCAAAAATCTGGACATTCTGTGAAAACCTGGACAGTAGAGAGGTATGTATATTATCCTCCCAAATTCATACTCCTAACTATACCTCCCAGCTCCAAGTATTAAACATCAGATCTTTAAAATTAAAACAAACAGTAAAAAATTAGTATCTTCATGAACATGTCTCCACTCCACACATGTTGAAAGTTTTATTATGATTGGCGCAGTATAACAAATCATGATAAAACGTATGGTATTTCCCACATTTTTATGGTAAACACTGGGAACTTAGATGTTGAAGTTTTCCCATTTTGTGACGGTTTCTAGGATGGCTCCAGTAAAATACTGTATCATGCTCTAAATACACTGCATTTAACTATTTCTGTATTTTGTTGCCCACAGCTTAAAGCCTGCATGAAGTTTCCACCTCCAAGTTCAGAACTTGAGTCTATTTAAAAGAGGTGCAGGGCAGGGGTACTGAAGAGGGTACAGCATTTGTATATCCAACCAAGAATATTTATTTATTATTATTATTATTATTTATTTATTGACATTTGTTAACTGGGAAAGTCGACTGGGTTCAATGTATCCATTTTCAGTGGAGGTCCAAGGAGAAAAGCTCCAAATTAAAGAATTTAATACAACAGCTACAGCAAAAAAAAAAACCAAGATTATAAAAAAATCAGTGTAATGCTGTATCTTTCAGCTTTTCCCGGTTAGGGGTCGCCACAGCGGAACTCCGGTCCGCTAATGATTGGCAGTAAATTTTCACGTACCGAAATACAATACAATATTATAGTATGTGTGTTAGAGGAGAAATATGAAAATTTGATTCAATGTACAGCATTAAACCAAGACTAGATATATAAATTAGACATACAGAGATAAATTGCCTGACAGCAAAAATGAAATGTGTGATGTCCATGACGGGCATATTAGCAGAATGAACATAAGAATAGCTAAAAATAAAGAGGAGGTTATGTAGTGAGAAAAGATCTTTAGGAAGTAGAGAATATAAAAACAACCCTGTTAGGGAAGATATCAGAACACAATATCAGAAGGCATGCTGCCTTTCTCACAGAGTGACACTGTAACTTGTCTAAACATTTGTTTAGTTAGTGAGGTAACAGAAAAGTGAATAAAGGGGTTGCATCTGTTCCCCGGAGTCTAACAAACATAAAGGTTTGAAATATGTTCCTAAAGCCTTTTCCCACCTCCACATGAATGAGGGTAACAGTGTCAGAATTTACAAAACTCAAATATAAGAGCAGCAAGTCTGTTTCTAACAAACAGTCCTCCATCATAACTCAGCCTAATGACATTCATCCAAGGAGCAAATTCCTTGGCACCCTCAAAATACCTTCAAACACCAGATAATCCAAAGCTGAATATTTGCATTCTAAATTAAATCCACTTGTTTACACCATATTTGCAGATATAGACCCCCACCCCAAATCCAGACAAATATTGCTTTGGCACTCCCCCATATGTATTTCCCATTCAGTATACCCATATCCACAAGGCACCAGATTTCCTATCATGTCTAGTATCTCTTTTCTGACCACTTATATCCCAACTGTAGTAATGCTTTAGCCCACCAACATTCCTAATTTGTTCTGCTGTACCACAATTCAGCAATATTGCACAACTCTTCTGTACATCATTTACCATATTATCTGTATAATGGCCCTAGTTATCCTCTCAGAATTAATTGCAGCACCTTATGTTGAACAGTGATTTCCATATAACTAACCACATTCTCCCTTGTTCTCCAGGACAGCAGTTTTTCCCTTCTTGAGAATATCAGCTAAATCTGTTTCCTTCTAAACCTTATCTCTGTTTCATATGTCTATCTTATATCATTTCTATCTTGTGAAAGTCTGTCTGTGGACTAATCAACCGCTATAGTTCTCTCATTTAACTATATCTGTCTGCAGTACTTTCTCTCTTTCAATCTCAGCTTGATGTTTGTTATCAAATATAAGTGCCAGTTTAATTGCTCACAATTATTTATTTACTGTTTTGTAATGTAACATGTTTCTTCAATGTATGTCAGTGTAGGTGTTCATCACAATGTTGCATGATTTGAATTATATTCATGTACTTTATTGCAAGTTTTTTTTTAATCCTATGTCTCTGCACTGTAATTCTTTGTATTAATATAGGGCATTATATATTTTTGTGAGGAGCTTTTCTCCCTGGGCCTCTGCTGAATTTTTTTTTTTTGCCTAGTCAGACTTTCCAGGTTAACAAATGAAAATAAACAGATAAATAAATGAAATAAATAACTAAAATTGGTACTATTGGTGCATCTGTATTTACTGGAGCTATATCCTTCGCTGGCAGTACTGTTGCTTCTGTTGTTACTTGCATTATTTCTGCTTCAGCAAAAACTCTGTTCTTTGAATAATATGCCTTAGCTACTAGCTGAAATACATATTCTGACCACAGCTATCTTTCTCCATTCACCTTACTAATCCTTTTCAGGAAAGTAAGAGTCCTTCTGCTTGTATGCTAGGGAATTTCCACAGATTGTTAGCCAGATCTCCCAATTTGTGTAGCTATTGCACTGTGCATGCACTCAAGGTCATCTACATAGCTTTACCTACAGGTCTACAAAATCACAATTTCTCAGCTCACCATTTTCCGAAATATGAATGTCAAACACAGTGAGCCAAAAACCTTAAAATAACACACACACACACACACACATATAACACACACACACACACACACATATATATATATATATATATATATATATATATATATATATATGGGACCTGGACACTTGCGAATTTAACTTTCACCGAAAGTCAAATTCGCACTCACACATACCCAAAATTGCTGTTCATCGAAGCAGCAATTTCGGTATGTGTGAATGGTGTGCCAGTCGCACAGCGGTGCGAGTAAGGGAATATTCCTTTACTCCACTGTAGTGCAACCTTGGAGTGAGAATATTTAAGTAGGGGGGGGTATGGGGGGTGCAGGGGGGCAAAGCCTCCCTGCAAAAACATTTAATTAGTGGTTTTATTGTTTTTTTTTCACAGTTTAACGGAAGTGCTTTTTCGATTAAAGCGCTTTATTTAAACTGTGATCGTTATATATGGATTCAGACACTTGCTTTTTCGAGAAAATGTCCTAAATCTATATATATATATATGGATCCTTGTCAAAACAATGAATTACCATAACATCGAGTTGCAAAATGGCAAGATGGAAATGACGAAAGCTTATATTCACCAACATCCAGATCTTTGTAAGTTTTTGCTGTGAAAGGAGTCAGCTGGCCAACGTGGTGAACTTTACTCTTTACTCCATGTAGTGCAATCTTGGAGTTGGTATATGTAGCTGGGGGTGTGTGGGGGCAAAGTCCCCCACTTGGGTGGGTTTTATTTGTTTGGGCTTGTTTTTAAGTTTTGTTGGCCAGTTGTTTACTTACTAGGGGAAAATTGTTCTCTATTTATTTGAAAAAACTTTAAGACCACTGTTAAATAAGAATATGGTTATTTTGAGGGACACTGAGCATTTTCTGAACAATATGTTTGCTTTTTCAGATGCTAACACTGGTAAAATGTTTATGCATGAATTTATTTTTGTCACTATGGATGTCACCTCCTTATTCACTGTCATACCTAATGATGAAGGGGTCTTGAAGGTTGAACAGTTTTTGCACACTTTAACTTGGGAGAGATGGAAATCTCTGTTGTCTGTACTATATTGAGAATAGTGTTGGAAAATAATGTTTTTGTATTGAATAATTCCATCTGTTGGCAATGCCATGGTGTAGCTATGGGCACTTCATGTGCCAATAGCTATGCCAACACTGTGATGGCTATGTGGGAAATGGAGCATATACTTGAGGGACCCTACTCTAGATTTATACCTTTTTACAGGATGTTTGTTGATGATTTGTTTTTTTCTGTGGGTAGGTACTAAAGAGCAGTTAAGAGAGTTTGAAGTGTATGTAAATAATACAACTAATTATTTACGTTTTTTTATGAATGCATCAACACACAGTATGAATTTTCTTGATGTTACTGTTGAAGTGGATGGGAATGGCTCCATTTGTACTAAATTATATAAGAAACCATGCCGTGTCAACCATCTTTTGTATAGGCATAGTATGCACCCCACCCACATTTTTAGTAATGTGGTTAAGAATCAAGTTTTTAGAGCCTCCAGGTTAAATGTATGTGAAAAGAAGTTTCAACAGCAAGTAGAAACTACGCAGCATTGTTTAAGGATGAGAGGTTATAGTGATCAAGAAGTAGTTGAAAATGTAGAGAGGGTTAAAAGCTTGAGGGGACCACAACTAAACCTTATTTTTCAAAACCTGCATCAGACAGAGTAATGTATAATAGGAACAATCAGTGTGAAGTAAGGGTACCACTACATTATTCTAGTAATGTTTCCATGTACATGAATGTTATTAGAAAACACTGGAACATCCTTATGACAGACAAAGATATTTGCAGAGTGATAGATCCCACCCCCAGGTTTGTATTTAGGGACATGAAATCCTTAAAAGAGACCTTATGTTACTCAAGGAATAAACATGAATATAGCAGTAATGTCACTTTAGCATGTGGCACTTGCAGTGTATGTACTTACATTGACAGCAGTTCTACTTTTATACACCCTGGCCAGGGTAGAATATATAAATTCAAAGTGTTTGCCACTTGTAGCACCTCCCATGTTGTTTACTTGGCCCACTGTTTATTGTGTTCAAAACTTTACGTAGGCAAGATGGATAGAACACTTAGAGAGAGAATAAAGGAACATCTGTATCATATTAGCAAAGGGAATAAAACTAATGCCCTTGCAAAACATGTCATTGCCAGTGGTACTGAGCATACGTTTAAGTTTTTGGTTACACGGAGGGTGCACGAGACATTAAGAGGAGGTGACATCAGGAATAATACAGAGCAGCTTTGGTCTAAGTGAATCATTAGACTGAGAGGTGATAGTAGGCATGGACTCGGTGTGGTCCCTGTAAAACCTTACACATTGAATGTTTTTTACCTTTGTGTTATTGTATTTTTCATGTTTTATATATATATATATATATATATATATATATATATTTGTTACATATGCATTTTTATGAATGTATTATGATTTCTGTACTATACATATGCTTTTTTATGAGACTGTTTGTTTAAAAATTTGAGTGCCTTGATGTCACATGATTAATCAAGGGAAGTAGTATATCGTATTTAAACTGAGTTTTTTAGTGTGATAGACATTACCTGAAGAAGGAGCTTAGTCTGTGAAAGCGCTTGTGGTGTCAACAATAAAATTTTTTTATTGAAACTGGCCATTTTGGAGTCCCTCTGTCTTGCTGGATTATTTATTGATTGATTGGTTGATTGACTGATTGATTGATTGAGTGCATTTGTTAACCAGGAAAGTCCACTGGGCCTGAAAAGAGCCCATTTTCAGTGGAGGCCTGGGGAGAAAAGCTCCACAAAGATGCATACAATTAGAGTAAAATCACTTAGATAGAAAAACAAGATTTTACAGTACAGTTACATTGCATGAAACTGGTAAATAGAAGCAATGGTGTAGGAAGAAAATACAATCATTGACATATAAAAATCAAATAGTACAATTATATTGCATGACTTTGTGTAACAAAAGCAACAGTGCCTGAATAAAGAAAAAATAAAATCATTGATGTGTACAAGTAAAGACAGACATAATTTCCGAGAAGATGTTTGTGAATGCTATTTACATTGGTGTATAGGGTGGATTCAAGTACAGAAAAAGGTAATAAACTCCAGTTGTATAATTGGGAGGAGATTAAGAACAGAGGGAAAGACAGACGGGGAATATTAGTGGGGAGGTTGGCTAGGCCTGATGAAAGTGACAGGGAGAAGTATAGAAATTATGTGATAGTTATAGGTATTGCACTGGGAGGTGAAGTTAAGGGTTGTGTTTGTGTATTTGAGAACAGGGGCATAGCCATTTAAAAGAGAGGTGCAGTTTGAGGGAGTTTTTAAAAGAGGTCAGGTTGCTGATGGAGTAATGGGGGGAGATTATTCCATGCCTTAGATACATAGTAGGAATACAACATTTGGCTGACTGAGAGCTTGGGCTTCTCAATGGATAATAGCATTTTGTTTTCATTCCTTAGGTGCCTGTTTGGATGATACATGGACAGAATGGAAGAGAGGGAAGGGCAGCTTTCTGGGTGGTAGATGAGCTTATGGGCTATAGTTAGTTGTAAGAGTGTGAGATAGTGTTGGGATTCTAGTTAATTAAATTGATGCAGAACAGAACAATGATGGGTAAGATATTTAGCATTTGTAGCAAATTTTGCGACTTTGTTGTAACAAGAGTCTAGTTTTGTTTGCGAGGAGGACTGTAGTTTTGTGAGGATAGGAGCACCATAGAGAAGTGTTGGAAGCAGGAAGGAAGAGCCCAGAGCCTTTTTAGCGGAGAGACTGAGAAAACAGTTGTGCCTGCACAGGACACCTAGTTTTTGATATATATTTTTTTGATATTACGGTAAATGTGCAGGTCGAATGTTAACTTGTCATCAGAGATGACTCCTAGTAACTTGGTGCTCAGGACAACTTCAGTAATGGTGTTATTTTGGGAGTGAATGGAAAATAGTGACCTGTCAACAGAGCTGGATTTAGTAGGGGTAAATATTAAATGTTTTGTTTTACTGGGGTTGAGAGTGAGATGGTTCTGGGACATCCAGGTTTCTGTGGAAATAAATGCTTCTTCGGTGAGATGCTGTAAAGTGGAGGCAGATTTAGCAGAGCAGATGACAGTCGAGTCAGCTGCATATTGGATGACTGTGCTATGGATGAGAGAGGTATGAAAATTATTGACAAATATGCTGAATAAGAGGGGACCCACTATCGATCCTTGGGGGACTCCTGTGTTTGTGGTTATGAAAGGGGAGGAAGTGTGTAACCATTTAGTAGATGGCGCCCTGTTGTTGAGATAGTTAGTAAACCATTGTATGGTAGGGGGAGATAGCTCGAGATTAGTGAGTTTATTAAGCAAGAGGGAGTGTGATATGGTGTCAAATGCCTTTGAAAGATCTAGAAATAATGCTGAGACTAAGTCTCCAGCATTTTGTGCTCTGTTTACCATGTCAAGGAATGTAATGAGGGCTGTATTAGTACTATGACCTGGCCTAAAGCCATGCTGAGTAGGAGAGAGGATTTGGTGTTGTATCAGGTGATTGAGGAGCTGGGTATGGATACATTTCTCTAGAACTTTTGATATTGGGGAGAGAATGGCAATAAGGTGGAAATTTGAGATGTCAGGGTTATTGCCGCCTTTGTGAAGTGGTAGAATAAATGTTTTTTTTCCAAGTATCAGGTATGCAAGATTCCTGAATGGATCTGTTTTGAGGATGCTGGTAGGGTATGCAATGGAGGAGGCTGAGAGTTGCAAGTGTTCGGCAGGTAAGTTATCAGGGGCATTAGTACAGGGCTTGTGTTTGTGAAGAAGTTTTTTTGATAGTGGAGGTGGGAATGGGTGTTAGTGTGAAGGAAGGTAGAGGATTTGTAGGTGAGTGAAAAGGTGGAGTACCTGGTGAGTTGGCATTAGTAGGTGGGAAGGTGGTAGTAAGTTTTTTTATGGTGTCGATAAAGTAATTGTTAAAGAGAGACACTATTTCAGGTGGAGTTTTTTTTCTGGGTTTGGGCAAGGATTTTTTTTTTAGATCCAGGTTGAAGTAGGGAGTTGATTGCACCCCAACGTTTCTTGGGGCTTAGTTTGTGTTGGTCTTAGATGGCCTGGAAGTATTCTTTTTTTTTCATTTTTGATAACTAGGCATTTGGCTTTGTTACAGAGTTGTTTATATAGATTGTGATTAGACAGTGTTTTGTTTTTTGCCAGACTTTCCAAGCTTTGTCCCTAGTGGACATTACTTGCTTTGTGGACTTTGTAAGCCAAATTGCATGTTTTGACTTAATCCTTTTTAACCAGAGTGGGGAAATACTATTTAGAATCTTGAGAAATGTAGAATTAAAGAATTCTACAGCTTTGTTAAGTGGGAGAAATTTTAGTGGGCAGAATGTCATTGAAGGTGTTTGGGGAGAAATGGAATAGGTTTCTGCTGTATCTATATTGGTGGGAGTTTTCTGCTGTATCTATATTGGTGGGAGTATGGTATGGAGATGGGCTTACGTATTACGAATGCTGGAGAGTGATCACTGATATTATTTGGAAGAGTCCCTGAGGTGGCAATTTTTTTCTGGGTCAGAGACCAAGATCCAGTCCAAGACAGAGTCTTTGTTTACCTTTGCTTTGGGTCTTGTGATGTTAGAGATTAGCTGTGTATAGATGTGAAGGTTAATATCAGTAGAGGGGGGTTTAGTGGATATATCTAGCCAGTTAATGTTGACGTCGCCTAAGATGATGGTTTCATTTGTTATACTGCTTGTTGTCCAGGCAAGAATGTCTTCAAGGATGGGAGTATTATTGTCTGGGAGAATGTATATGACTATTATGCAAAGGCTTTTGCAGTTGTTAAGTTTTAGGAAGGTAAGTAGCTCTGCAGTGAAAAAGAGTGGAATTGGTTTGGAATATGGGATTACTGTAAAGGAGCTAGGGAATAGTAAGGCGATGCCACCACCTTTTGTCTGTAGTCTATCCGTTCTAAGGCAGGAGTAGTTTGGGTGCAAAAATTCAGAATCTTTGATCGATGGTTTTAGCCAATGTTCAGTGATGGCAGTAAAGTCTGGTTTATGCTGATTTAGCCATGCATGCAGTTGGTGAACTTTGTTTCTGATGCTTTGGAAATTAATTGTGGTGAAGTTTAAGGATTTTGTGGAGTTTGGGGAGTTGGGAGAGGGAGGAGACGGGACAGGGTTGGGATGTATGTCACCACAAAGGATTGGTTCACTGAGTGCAGGGATATACGTAGGTATGGCTTTCTTTTTTTGGTATTGGAAGTACTTGAAATTGTGGTGGTAAGGGTGGCTGTGGTTCAGGGAGAGGATAATTAGTTTCTTTAGTAATATTAAGTTTGTACTATAAAGAGAGGAGCTAATGGCAGAGTAGCTGGGGAGGTTGTGTGAGTGGGTTGATGTGGGAGGTGTGTAATGTGCTTGAAATGATAGTTTTAGAAGAAGAGAGGTATATAGTAGGAGTAAGAAGAAAAATATTCAGTGTAAGAGACATGGCTGAGTAAAGTTGGGACAAAAGGGGCTATGGCAAAAGTTGTGAGAGTTATGGGAGGTAATGTAAGGTTGATGGGGAGGAGAAACAAGGCCAGGACTGGTACACTTGAATTGTTGAGGAGGGCAATTGTAGGGGGTTGGTGGGGTGGGGTTAGAGGAAGGGTGTGTAGTGGGAGGAGGAGAAAGGTTTTGGAGACAGGGGAAGAGAGGTAGAGAAGAGGAGTATATGTGTGATAGATAGAGATGATTGGTGGGAGGTGTGTGGAGGTGGAGTGTTCTGATTAGAGGAAGGATGGATAGGTTGGGGTTGAGGATAAATATAAATCTAATTGAAATGGGGTGTGTGAGAATGGGGGTAGGGTAGATGAGTGGAGTGAGCCCGAGCACAGTGATAACTTGATGTATTCAGAGTTGTATAGTAGACAGCAAACTGTCCAAGAGATTCCCCGGATCATTCTAGAAATTGCAGGAGTTCAACAGAAGACGGTGTTAGATGCTGGAACTACTTTTGGTATGGCTTCTTTGAAAGAGTATGAGAAATAATTTTCACAGATTTTATTAGATGAGTCAGAAGTGTTGCTAAAGACTATAAGGGTGACAAGCCATCTCCAAGGTGGCAAGAGAACTGTACCTATGACATATGAAGCTCAAATGTAGAAATAAATTATACAGACATGACACTAGAGGACCTGAATTGTTTGGCGAGAAGTGAATAAGAAAAAAAAATTCAATAAGTGAACTACTATTTAAAAAAAGATGCAAGTAGAAGACATAGCTAGTAAGCTGGTTACATGTGAAAACATGTTATGACTGCTGGCAGATTCCAAATAAGTGTTTGCCAAAGAGACTGAAGCATTTAGTGGTATAAAACCAAGGACTAAAATAGAACCAAAGGTTATCCCCAAATTCCATAAACCGTGAATGATGCTTTATGCTAGCAGCCTTGAAGAGGAGTGGAGTTCCAAAACATGGAAGGGATTAGGGTATTGTCCAAAGAAAAGTGGGATGAATGACCAATATCCAACTTTACAGTCTGTCTCTTGATGGTAAGTAAATTCATCCTTTGACAGACTGGTAATATTTAAGAATTACAAGCCCAAGTTCTACATTCATACATATAGTACACCAAGGCACAGTAATGGCAAAAGCTCTAGAGAAAAGTGGTTTCCAGGCATTGACAGATATAGACCATGATACACAATGGTCTTAAATGTGAGTTAATGTGTGAATAAAACCAGTACTCATGAAAATGTCAGAATTAGCAATAGATAGAAATCAGTGCAGATCTGTAGTCTTTTATTCATAGATGAACACTGGCTAATAGTCAATAATGACTATAGTAGATATCCATTTGGTAAAATAACTGCTTCTGCATTTGCTAATACAAGCTTTTCCATGATAGTCAAAACGCGGTCATTCTTTTTTTTCCCTGAATTCCAAACACCTGAAAACTGATCCTCATTTAAAAGCAAACTGTAGACTTGCTAAGTACTTGTGATCTAAAAGTGGGACAGTTATACCCCTATGGCCTCAGGCCAAAAGACTTCTTGAAAGGTTTATTTACTGATTATGCAAAAACACGTCAGAACAAACACATACCTTGGAAATTATATATACAGATCTTTTTGAGAGACGACAGAACACCACCACACAGTACAAGACAATCTTGTGCATAACTTTTGTTAAAGACTAATTTAAAACCAAAACTATAGCCTATGAGTAAAGGCATAGTGACAAAACATTAAGAACTAGCGATATGAAGGACTGTGCTAATTAAAACAGAGACAATGAATTCAACATAACTATACAGTAGGAGGCAATGTACTACTAAAACATTCTGGACCTGTTTAAAGTACTCATTTTATATAACTACTCTTTGTTTTAATGAAAGCATTTCTTTAGTCACTGTTTTTTTTTCCTTTTGGTTACTATTGAGAAAAAAATGTTCATGAAGTTCATAGGTTCACAGGTGATTACTAGGCTAATGGCTTTTACAAACCCAGCCAATAATACCTAGGCTATGACAAAATTATACCTTAATTCCCCAGGTACAGGATGAGGTAGAGTCAAGGTAGTGGTTCTTTGGGTGTTGGAGCCCTGAGTCATTTTACAGTCTACACTGTGACCAAGCAGTACTGCGGTGGTGGTGCTGCGGTAGTGTTGTCACCTCACAGTTAGACGTTGCACGTTCGATTCTCAGTTAGAGCGTCTTCTGTGTGTCGACGCGCGTGAATGGGCATTCCTTCATTGAAGGTTGTGCGTTAGGCCCGGCAAGCCAGCATGTAAAAATCTACTGCCAATCATTAGCGGACCGGAGTTCTGCTGTGGCAACCCCTAACCGGGAAAAGCCAAAAGACAGTTACTGTGACCAAGCAGTGTACCTTTATTTGCTCTGGATTTACTGCAGGCAGTTATGAATTCTAATTATTATCGTTATTATTAGTTCATCTGAATTGTCACCAGAGTCTGGTAGGCAAGCTGATGGTAGCCCTATATCTCCATATATGTTACTTTGTCCAGTACAGGCAATAAAAATCATTCCATTTAAAAGGACTATGTGTACATACCTGTCAAGTTCTCTGAACAAGTAATCTAGCAAAGCCAGAAATAACGGGGAGGGCAAAGCCCCAAAAATGGGGATAGATTTTAAATATTGCTTCTATAAATTTAGAAAGTTGCTACAATGACAGATTTTGCACTATTATACATTTTCTGAAGGATATGAAGTCTGAAACTCAAATGGCTATCATCATTTATTATTTAGTGATTTAAATCCTCAAAGATTTGCCAGAAAACTGCAGATTTTATGAGGAACACACCAAAACTAAGAGGCAAAAATCTGGGCATTCTGCGAAAATCTGGACAATTGAGAGCTATGTATAGGATTGGCAACCCTTTTAAAGCAGTTTACCAAGAAAAATGACTTCTGATAGTACACTTGTGTGGAGGCAAGGTGCTCATCTGTGTTACACGTGACCCAGGGTTTGAAATAAGCCTAGGTCATCTGAGGGGGTCATTTGGGGGGAGAGGATGACATGACCTTCTGCCAGTTTCCTATTTGATGGAGAATGGGATTAATTATGTTCTGTAAATTCATTAGTAGACAGCAGGAATTCCAGAGGCAACAAATAAAGAAAGCAAGAGAGTGCTGCTTAGTGCATGTTGTCCAGGTCCGTGTGTCGTGTGTGTTGACATCACTGTCCCTTAGCTAGGGATCCTGATCACCCACCAGAGAATGAATGTGCTCCACTGCCATCAACACAGTTACACTGAATCCTCTTTTCCATTTCTAGAAATAGGTAGTCAGAAGGCTTTGCCTACTAAAGAGTTAGGACCGCCACCAAATGAAGGCATACATCTGGGATTACCAGAAAGGACTCGTGGAAGGAGAACAAGTCACTAGGACTGACTAGGGTCTGCAGGGGTGACAACATAAAAAGTAATTACTTACTTGTATTCTTGCAAATTTTCAAACACCAGGCAGGTAAACTACTGGCAGGATGTGGTGATGATATTTGCATATGTGCACATATTTAAAAACAGTGACCATATTTGTCCTTAATTACAGTTAATAAATCTGCTCAAGACTGCAAGAAGTCCTGTCAGAAAATGTTTTTAAAAATTATGCTTTTGATGTCATTAATCAATATACTCTACTCTGCTAGTTTGCACTGTATTGCTAAGCAATGTGTGCTTAAGTGTCAGTCTTTGGTACCTGGTTCTGGTAAAACTGGCATGGCCGAATGCGTGTTTTCCAGTTTCCATATTGCCGATCCGGAAATGTTTAAATCCTCATTAGCAAATGGTTGTGTGCATTTGCCAATATGGGATCAACGTTCTGATAACAGATCACACTACAGTGGGGATTGGGAAATTTACCATTTTCCTCACTGTAGTGAGAAACGTTACCGGTAACATGGAATTTCGACATTGGATCTTCCGGTGTTTGAATGTTGATTCCGTAGTTAACATTTTTGACATCTTGGTAATTCTATATACATACATATATCTTTACTAAGGCACATATTGTTTAACTACTGTGGCCTGATTTAATTTCAAAAGACAGAACAATTAGATGTACGCAGCTTATGTAGAAAACGCCACAGAAACGCACTGAAATTGCTTGTACCTTTTTTGTTCACATTATTCTCCTCACATACCACTGACACAAAGCCCCAAGTAC
Source organism: Protopterus annectens (assembly GCF_019279795.1). Lineage (NCBI taxonomy): Eukaryota > Metazoa > Chordata > Ceratodontiformes > Protopteridae > Protopterus > Protopterus annectens. Next base: position 1,642,164,613 of record NC_056744.1, on the reverse strand, counting down.
ACACCAGGTGATGTCATTAGGTGAAATGCGTAATGGGTGTTTCAAGGAGGTGTGCCTTGCCTCTGTAGTGACAAGCTTCTCAATTTCCCCTACTACTCTAATTGTGACAACTGCTGCTTCAATCAAAGAATTCCAGTCTCTGGGAATCATGATGCTGGGCACATTCCAGCATGCTGCTATCCCATGACAGAAGCTGCTAGTCAAACCTGGGTTATCTGGGTCATATTCAGGGCTGCATTTCTCATTGACATGAAGCTTATGATGTAGAGTTTTAAACAATTTTACAAAAATGCCTTTTAGAGCACATATTTTAAAATGTTTAACTACTGTGGCCTGATTTAATTTCAAAAGACAGAACAATGAGATGTACACAGCTTATGTAGAAAACGCCACAGAAACGCACTGAAATTGCTTGTACCTTTTTTGTTGACATTATTCTTCTCAGATACCACTGTCAGAAAGCCCCAAGTACACACCAGGTGATGTCATTAGGTGAAATGCATAATGGATTTTACAAAAATGCAAATAATACTATTTAAATGTTATTGTTGATACAGTTAAAATAAAAGGTACCACAACAGAGATACCACATGACTGGGCTGATACAAATAAACATATAGAATGGATGAAAAGGGATTTGGCGATATAGGAAGAATGGTCTAAATGATACAAAAAACAGAAGAATGCATCTGAGAAGCAATGATCTTCAGTCCAGATGGTATACATAGTTGAAGGAGAAGCTGTAGCAATAACAAAGCTAGAAAGGGATCTATGGGTACTCATATCGGGTTATCTAAAGGTAAGCAAGCAGTGCGACAAAATGGCAGAGAATCCAGGTGGAGTGTTGGCATGCACAGGAAGAAGTGGCCTAGTCACTGGCAAAACTGAATGTGGACCATTATGTGTAGTTCTGGGGGATCTTACTTTTATCAGGACAATGACAGAATACAGAAGTAGAAATTGTAGTACAAAAATCCTGCAAGGTCTTAACCGGAAACAATATTAAAAAGATTGTGAAAGTTTAATATGCTGAATCTAGAAGAAATGGGCAGGCAGGTTGTATGATAGGGATTTTTAATTATTCAACAGAATGCACAGAGTCCAAGTTAATAAACTTTTCAAAAATGAAATAGTTGAGAAAAAGAGGTCATACTTTGAAAATAAAAAGTGCAAAGCTTACTGGAGCTACTGGGAGTCATTTCTTCACAGATAAAGTGGTAGAGGACTAAATAGACTTCTTGAGGATGTGATAGCATCAAAAACAGAAACAGAGTTTAGAGTTGGAAATAAGGTAATTATTAAAATGGGTGAAAGAAAAAAATAAATAATCTGCTGGCAAAGTTGGATTTGTAGTTTATCCAGATGGTAGGAAAACGGATAGGCGAACTAGGTCAAGGAGTCCTTACCTGCTCTCAGAGCCTGTGATTCAGTATTCCTAAACACACTAAGACTCAGACAACTGTGAGAATTCTGTTAAATGAGGGCAGCAATTCAGAATAACAAGATGCTGCAATGGAGGGTCTCTGTAATTTGTTTATATAGCTATTGTGATATGCAGTGTATCCCATAGAGTTATATTTTTATAACTGTTAAAATTATGTTTTTATACATGAATTATGGAAAACAAAGGACTTTTCATCACAGCATTGCTGCCAGTGACACAGATGTTTACAGCCACTGTGGTTTCAGGGGAAATGATACTGCTTTTGTAAAAATATTCTTATCCAAAACTGGAGGGCACATGTCAGTCTAGCCAGAAATTCAAAACTGAGTGCTCCCCAGTAATAAAACCATGAAAGAAAAAGAGAAAAAAAAAATCAGTGCACCTCAGTGTTTCAAAGTACTATGGTAGCCGTCATACTCAAACGTCAGGCCAGTGGAGAAAGAGCTTTCACCATCTTTCCCCCAACAGTCTGGATCTCATTAGCCAATCAGCAATGCAACAATGTAACATGAAAATCCATGCCATCTTCAGAAAATGGCTCTTAACTCACTTTACACATGTTAAGTGCATGTGCTTTGACTTAGACCCTATCAACTACTCTAAATGCTTTCCCTTTGTTGCAAAACGCACAGTCAGCTGCATCCCATGCTCCTTCCTGTTCCTCCAGGACAGAGTATATAGCTTGAGCTCCCTGGACTTGGGCTTTTCTTGAAAGGGAAGATTATTATCCCAGGGATAAAAATTAAAAGGGGGATATTCCAGAATGATTTTTTTGTTACTGCAATTGTTTTGTCTTGCTGTTAACCATTAAGCTGTTTATTTAACAGATTAAGTTTTGGCTACAATTTGGCTCCCAGAAAACAACCTTGTGCAAACCTTTCTCATCTACTTTTTGTGGGGGACTTAAAACTGTATAGTTCATCAGATGAGGGGTTGAAGGCACAACTGTAAGTGGTTAAATCTTTCTTAGATGATATAAGAATGACATTTGGTTTTGATAAATGTGCAAAAGGAACTTTTAAGGCTGAAAGTTGCAGTACCAAGAAAATATCGGTCTAGAACAGAAACACGATATAAAGGAACATGAGCAGGAAGGAGTGCAAAAATATTTGGGAAGTGATAGAGGATCGGCAATAAAACATGAACAAATGTGAATAAAATTCAGTAAGGAATACTTCAGAAGACTAAAATAATGTACAAAACTGCATTGACAACTAGGAATAAAGTCCAAGCATAAACCAGTTTGCTCTTCCTGTTCTAACTTAGTTTTGGTGTGATTGACTAGTTTCATAATGTATTGGATTAGTTGGACAGAAAAACAACAAAATGCTTCATGCTTATCAAATAATATATAAAAACCAGTGTATACCAAGATTATATATTCCACTCTCTGAAGGAGGTATAGGCCTCCTAGAAATGTATTATATGTATAGATCTACAATTATGGGGCTGCGCACGTATTTGCTGATCACATCAGATCCAAACACAGTGAAAGTTTTACGACATGAGGAGAGGAAGTCTTAAGATTTCCTCTGCTTAGTTTAGCAGAACCATTCAGGTGGCACGTGGAAATGGAAATCAAACCAGAAATAGACAAAAATTAAACAGCAATTGAATGTGCCAAATAAAAAAAGAAAGAATATAAGAAGTATCAGATAAGAAGGAAAGAAGTGTGTAAAAGCCATAAATATAGTGACAAGTATAGAGATCTCCTGGAACAACCTCATGTTGATCAGGATTTGATGCAGGAATAGTTAAGGAGAGGTCTGTTGAAACCAAAAGATGAAAGGCTACTAATGACAGTCCAGGATAGTGGACGACATACATTTTGGTGTACAAAGCCAATTGAACATGTGGGAGAAACAGACAAATGTAGGTTTTGCAAATAAAATTGGAAAGAGTCGCGCAACTTGTTGCTGGGCATGATATTCTCATGGCAGAGGTTCTGTTCTGTGAAAGGTACAATAATGTGGCAAAACTGTTGTATTGGGGATTGTGCAAACCCTAACCACAAAGCATTATAGAGAACGATCCATCAAGTGGGATCACCCATTACCAACAATTCAAAAAAATAGATAACAGAAAAACAGATATAGTAATCCATGAAAAAAGACAAAGCAGCATAGAACATTGAAATTGCTACAATTAGTGATTATAGTGTCTCAAGTACAGAGAAAGAGAGACACAAAGTGATAAAATATCAAGATTTGCAGGCAGAAACAAGAGCAATGTGGAAGAAAGATACCCAGACAGTTCCAATAGGGGTAGGAGCAATGGGTCGCATAAAAATGAATTTACAGTCATATTTAGACATGCTACCAATAAATGTAACTCCATATGAATTGCAGCAGTCAGTTTTGGGCACTTTGCAGGTGCTGTGAAGTGCACTTTTGGCTAATATCAAAGACTGAAACAATACTAATTTTATGAATCATACCCTGACTTAGGAATGGGGTCCATTCCCATCATGGTATTAGAAACCTAAAAGACTTGGAGAAATTAAACTGAGGGAAACCCAAAAATAGACACCACTTAGTACAGCTGGAAAGTCAGGGAAAAGGAGTAAGCCTCTGGTGTGATGCCATCCATTGAAATTCACTAGGGCTTTCACTAGGAGTTTTATACTGTCCAACCCCATTCCCTGTTAGTAGTCATGCCCCCTGAAGCCTACAATGTCAAGTCCAAAAAAAAAAAAAGAGTTGCTGCTCACCCAGTAGCTTGATTGAGAATAGGCTGAGCCTGCCTTGTCCTCGTCCTGAAGACAATCACTAATTTAACCATGTGGACTGACCCAACACCTAGGGATGAGTGACCTGGTTTCAGTTGGTCAGCCCCATCCCCTTTCAGCTGGCTTATCCAGTGCCCAGGTCCACTAAATGAAGCTGGATTAGCTGGGGTGTAGCCTGGGGTTTCCCATTCAGCATTACAAAGTCAACACTGACCTTAAATATTGTACTCTCCTTGCATACAACTCTATTATCTTCACTTACCTCGCCCTGTCCTATATATTAGCATCCTCAGCTATCATCTAACTACTCCTATCTTCATCTTAATAGTAATAACATCTATTTTCCACCGCGGCCAATTTATCCCATTACTTTATTTCTTCATGAGCCATATTTCACTGACTTTTATTGTTTTCATTTATCTCCCATCCTCCTACCATTTTAACAGGTCCCTCCCACTACCCCACATTTCCCTATGTACCAACACCTTGCAAACCTTGTTTTGCCAGACTCACTCCCCTACTAATACATCTCTATCCACTTTATTCTCTTGTGACTAACATTTTATTTATTTACTTATCTGTTAATGTAAGCATACATTAGTCTCTGTTCATGTCTGTCAACCATTGCTCCCCATGGTAGCTTCGCCACTGGTGTGTATGATGGGGGTGGGGATATTCTACTCTGCAGAAAAAGTCAGATTGACTGCACTTACACCTTAGGCAGCAGGGCATACCTCTCAAACTCCAAGCACTAATAATCATAGCAGAGGGTCAGAAAGGGAGCACTTTCTTATTTTTCGCAGTAGAAGGTTTTCATATACTAGACCCTATAAAGTTAGTGGTGGTGAGGTTTCCTCATTTACACACCCATGCACATACAACCAAAAGATATCATGTGTGCTTGTTAACACCAAACACGTCCCGCCTTCATATTTCGTGCTCTTCATCTCTGCTTTGGCAGCTGCATTACAGTGCACTGGAAAACCTCCCTTCAGGACAGTGAGCTGATCTTAGCTTCTTACCTGTTCAGTACCTGTGCTGTTAGCCAAACATGGATCATCTGGATCGCAGTCAGAAATATATCTCTCTGCATCACAGAACCAGCTGTAGTAATACATCAGTAATACCCTGTCATCTGTCCTCTCATTCTTACAGTCCCTTTATAGCATCTGTTTCCTGGAATCCACTCGAACATCTCACTCAAGCATTTTCACTTCACTTCTCTGCTCTTCGTGGTACCATTTCCCTCAGATATTTTCATCAAGTCAGTCAGACGTCTTCAACATTCATAACTCTCATCTGCTGCCAATTTTGAGTGCTGTCTCCAGAAATGTAAGTCACATAACCCTTGCCTGTAGCTGACTCTGAATGCAGTCATCAGAAATGCAGATCACAGCAGTATCTACAATTTCTTAATAATGTCTGTGCACCCTTAAACCACTTTCTTTCATATTATGTTTGTCTACCCTTGTTTTCTCCTGTATTATACTTTCAGCATCTATTTAGTTTGATGAACACGTAATGTTGAAGCTCTTAGTTGCTGAAATTAGAATTCTAAAACTGCCAAGACTAATTTTCCACGCTGGTAAAAACTGCTTTTATTAAATTGCACTTACTTAGATGCTGTAATGACTTGGAGTTAATGATAATTAGTTCTGAAGGATGTTGAGGCAAACCCCCTCAGAATATCCACTATTAATTATTTTGCCTGAGGTCCTTATAATCTTGAAGTCAATTATAACTTCTGGAAGCTGTAACCTGCACAGTCAACTTCAGAATTTTTTATTTTGTTGGACATATATGTATGTATGCTACTTCCATATGTACACATATACACATATAGTTTTTATTTGTTGTGTGTGTGTGTATCCCTCATAGATTCACAGGTACTAAAGCTATTGATCTGTGAGGATCATAAGAAGACTAGCCTTACATTCCCATGGTAGTTATTAATCCTTATATTTTGTATACATGCAACCCAGAGATAGGCCAAACCAGGATGTGTTACATACCTCTCAAAGTCCAGATTTTTTGCCTCGTATTTTTGATCTGTTCCTCATAAAATTTGTGGTTTTCTGGCAAATGACTGGGATGATCTGAGGATTGAAGTCAATAAATAATGATATACTTTTGAATTTCAGACTTCCAGTCCTTCAGAAAATATATGTTAACACAAACCCTCTAAACAGGTAAAATGAGAAGAACAAGTGCCAAAAGTAAACTATGAACAAAAAAAGGCACCCTGGAAGAACATACAAGCTTGTACCATTGAGACGTGTGTGTTGGATTAATAAATATTGCATTTATTCATTCTGGTGCTGGTCATTCTTCCAGGGTGCCTTTTTTTGTTAACACAAACCCGGTTACTCTAGGAACATTCTAAGTTTATAAGAACAATATTTAAAATCTATCCCTAGTTTTGGGCCTTTGTCTCCCCATTTTGTCAGGCTTTGTCCAGATTTCTTGCACTCAGAGATTAAGAGGTATGATGTGTTAAAACATTTATGTTTCCCCCTATCAAACACAGGGTTGAATTGGCTGCTTCACGTTAATTCATCCAAATTATGTTTGAATGGAATGAGTGAAATCCTCTGCTTTAAGTGGAGTGGAAGACAGTTCCATGGAAGGGGTATAGTACTGTTGTGTAAGTAAACCTACTATAACAGTTATTGTTTGAATGATCACTGCTGCAGTAGCCTAAGCTAGTTATATCCTGCATAGGATATAACAGCCAGACAGCTTTCAAAGCTTCAGGGCACCTCCCATTTGCCCAAACTGTTAGTCAGTTCAGCTCGAGCTGACTAAAAGTCAGGTTTGGGCACCAAGCTCTTCAGAGCTTTCATGCCAACTGAGATAGGGAGCCCTTAGGATGTAAGCCATTAGAGGACATTTTTAGGAAAAGAAAAAATAAATGTCCACACCCTGAGGTACAAACATACAAAATTAAAGAGAGGATGAAGGAAGGGAGCAGCTACTGCAGTGGTCATTCAAACATCTACCATTATAGTAAGTTTACTTACACAATTCATCATTATGATCACCACTGCAGTAGCCTAAGCATTATGCTTTATGGGTAGGTTTCCATAGCTTAAAAAAACTATGAGGAGGAAGAAGGAGAAGGGTCTAGAAGCCCCTGGAGAATGGTCCTAAAAAAGCCATGCTATACCTTTAAAAGGAATTTAGTTTGCAGTGCTTGGAAAAGTATTCACAGGGGACCACGTTGTTGGCTCTAGAATGCCTCTAGAGTCCAACCCTTTCCAAAAAGTTATAAATAAAGCAAAGACCTTGAACCTGCCTGGAATAGTTTTTTGCGGTAGGAGTAACAAAAGGTGATAGCCTGAGACAATCATTTGGAAACAGTCTGTTTTGACATATGATGTTCCTTCTTACCTTCATAAAAAATGAACAATTGATCAGAAGTTCTGAAAGATGTTGTTCTGTCTGTGGACATCCAAGGTATGAAATATCCTTTCTCCCTTATATTCAGGTTATAGAAAGGAGATAGGGAGATGGGAAAATTGTCTAAAGTAATCGGAAATAGTACTTTAGGTATAAATGAAGAATTAGTTCTCAAAGAAACCGTGTCTCTGTGGAAAATGAGATATGGTTCTCCCACCATATGAGCCTTCAACTCAGATACTCTTCTTGTAGAAGTCAGGGCAATGATTAAAACTGTTTTCCATGTTAAGAACCTCAATACAGGCTGATGAGCTGGTTCAAATGGACAAGCGTTAGCTTCTCTAACATAAAATTAAGAAGCAAAGGAAGAGCCACTGTTTTTCTTGTAGGCATCCTATGCAGAACCCCTTACAAAAACATTTATACATGATACTGCATAGAAAGAGGGGGTCCATTGATAGACATGCTGAAATTGCCAATAAGTGCACCTTGATTGAAGAGTAAGACAGGCCTTAGGATAGTAACTCACACAAATATTGTAAAACAAGAGAAACACTAGTCCTGAATGGATGCTGCTTCTTCTTATGGAACCAACTAGAAAACCTTTTTCATTTGCTAATATATGATTTTCTAGTAGCAGACGTTTTGCCTCCAGTAATATCTACTGCATGTCCTCAGAAAACTGGTGTCTAAAAGGTATTAAGACCCTATCATCTAGGCAGTCAGTTGCATTTGTTTTGGGGTCGGGATGTATCAAAACCCCCTGATTTTGTGTGAGAATCTAGTCTGTGAGGAAGCTTGTGATAATTGCCCCAGGCCATTTCCAGAAGAATGGAGAACCACAGTTGCCTGAGTCAGAAGGGAGTGACCATTGAGGAGTCCTTCTGAGTCTTCAGAACTACCCTAAATATTAGTATAAAGGGTGAAAAACATACAGGAACATACCTGGACAAGGCAAACAAAAGACATCAGTCTTCCAGGCCTTCTTGCATGGAGTTCTAGAACAGAATTTTGTCTGTTGATCATTTAGACAGGAGGCAAAAAAAAGGTCAACCTGAGGTGTTCCCCACTGATGGAATCCTTGATTCAGTTTCCATTCATGAAGATCTACCCTGGGCCTGCTCAGCTTGCCTGCCACACACATTTGCTCTGATTGGATGTAGGAGGCCTGTAGAGTGAGACTGTGCTGTGAAGCTATATCCCACGCTAACATGGCTAGTCTGTAAAAAGGATAGGATCTGGATCCCCCTTGCTTGTAAATGCACCACATGACTGTGGTGTTGTCTGTAAACTCTTGAAGAAGTCAGAGGGACCACAGATTATTCAGAGATTTGAGAGCATTTATTAGTGCTAACATTCAGTTAATGAACAAAAGCGCTTATAAATTAAAGGCGAGTCCAACAGACTCTGCAGTTTTATACCTATTGATACTGGTCATCAAGCAAAGTCTGAGGTGTCAGGTGTAAAAACTACAGCAGAGATACAAGGAGATAGCTATCCCCAGCATTTTAAAGTAGAAGACTGACTTCAGTTCCTTGTTATTTGTGAAAAGTGAAAAATAAAAACACTTAAATGTTACAATATTAAGCAACAGTAATAAACAGTCCAACACTTCAGATGTTATTTCTTATTCTATAAATATGCTTAAGAAACACACTCAAAGTTGATTTGATAAAGCCCAGTTGGTGAACAAAAGCTCTTATCATAAATTAAAGTTGAGTTATTCCAGTAGCTAAGCCTGTTTAAGGTTGTTTCTTCAATTTCATTTTTAATATATTCTGTGAGGTTCTGCGAATGCAGCCAGGCAAATCTCCTTAAAACAGTTCCAGTGCAGTAGCCTTGGATGTAATGTCTACAGAGTCATAAACACATTTTAAGCACTTAGTAGGCTTTAGGAACAGAAGAAACTAAATTAGACAATGTAGATTTTTCTTCACAAGAGGAAAATGAAGCCAAAACATTCCTAATACTTTTACAGTTAGGAGAAACTTCAGCATGAGTCTGGCAGTTTAGAATTTTAAAAATTAAAGTTGCTGAATCATATACCCCCATGTATCAAAAGCCTTTCCATCTTTATCAGAAGGAGAGGGATTAGAATTAACAAAGCATCTGGCAACAGCTGGATTAACTAAAGCTATAGCTGCTGGGTCAGGTCTGGGACTGGCATATAACAATTTGAAAGACTGAAGAACCTTATGTAATCTATCTGACTTTTTAGGGCAGAAGGGGAACTTGTCAGGGAAAATTTAGGCTGTTATAAAATCATACATAGCATAAAACTGGAGGGATAAGTGAAGGACTTGAAAAATCTAGTTGTAACCAATCATATTTTTGAGTGACTAAGAAACCTCAGGATTCTCCCACTGAAAGCATTGATTCATCCTGGGAAAAGTATCAGAGAAAGAGAACCTCTCAGAGGGAGAATCAGATACCCACTCTCCTCAGAATCTGAAAAAATACCTGAAGAAAAGAAACTGCATCTTTCCCTTCACATTCCCCTTCAGTTTCATCCTCAGGGAAAGAAGAATCCATTATTCTTTTACCAGAAAAAAATATATATATAAGAAGGGTCAAGAGTCTGCAGAAGACCATGAGCCAAGATCAATAAATTATTCCTTTCCAGAATGACTGACACAGGAGAAGACAATTGTTTAATTTTCTGTCTCTTTTTGTAATGTTTTATTTTTTTTAAAACAACAACAACATCTTTATTAAATTATCCTGTATGATATACGCAATCTTACATTTATATAAATGAAAACAAACCATACAGGCACAATTCCAGTTGCAAACATTATACATTACAAACCATGTAGACACAACTGTAGCTACAAACATTAGACATCACATTGAATATATCCAGTCATTCTCAGGCAAACATTACATAGCTCATTCATAGCCAGCCTTCTTTTAAACCTCATTCCTCCTCTGCATGTATTGTTCCCACAATTCCCATTTTTCCTATGTAATTTGCTCCTACCCTTTTCTAAAGATCCCGATTCCAGTTGTTTTATCTGTGTTAGTATATTTGCTACTTCTAGTAAAGCTGGTTTAGATTTTGATTTCCATTTTCTAGTAATTGCTTTTTTGGCAGCTACCATAATTAAACTCAGTAAGGCCTTAATGTCTAGGCAATTCCAATTCTGTATCATAGCTCAACAAATAATTTCCCTACTTACACCAATTTGCTCACCCAGTATCTCTGACAGAGTAGTCTGCATAAAATCTTTAACATCTGCCAACTCATTACACTCCCCAAAAATATGTTCCCAGTTACCTCTTTCTTCCCCATCACACCTCCAACATTTGCTGTCTACTTGAGGAAACATACTTTGGAGTCTACTGGGGTATAAAAATACCCATGTAAACACTTCCAAGCCAAGATCCTAACTCTTCTGGACGTTGTTGCACATTTGGGAGACATACATATATCACCCCATTGTTTCTTTGTGAATTGCTTATCCAATCTCTCTTCACAATCCTTTAAAATCTCATCTGACTGATTCTGATAGTTATCATGCAATATTTTATATACTCTACAAATTACTCCTTTTTTAACTGTAGGTTTTTGTTCTAGATTTTGTACCATTGCTGGTCTTTCATTTAGGACCCTCTATTTCTTTCTCTTCCCTTATACTGTGATATCAGTCCTTGAGGGTCTATATTAGATTCTCAAAAGCCGACAATGTCGAATCTGACATTGTCAACATGAGAATAGCGAAAGTGCAGAACATCGAACAGGTAAATGGAAATCTCCTTAAGGGGAGATTTCCATTTACTTCAATGTAGTGCGGTCTCTGAGTTGGTATATTTAAGTAGTGGGGGGATGTGGGGGTGCAGGGGGGCTTGCCCCCCTGCCTACACCCTTTAAATTTTCTTTTTTTTTTGTTTTAATTTATTTTTAGGAACATTCGAAGTTTTAACAGTTCGATCACTAAAGGTCGACCTTTAGTGATTCGAACTGTTAAACTTTTGATGTTCTAATATAGACCCGTCCTTGATAGGTAAGGCAATCTCTAACCTGCAGTCCAAATAAATTCTTGGCATCTTTCCATTATATTACCTTTCCCTCTCTAGTTATTTGCTCTCAACATCTTGGTTCCTTTGCCAGTTTTCTCCAATAAATTCCATCCCCCTCTTGCCTATTGTCTGTATTCCTAATTGCAGTCATTCCTATCAGAAGAATCTCCTTTCTCCATGTCTTTGTTGGCTTAGTTCTTAGAATACTTTCTGCTACTTTCTGAATATAATATTCTGCATGATTATTGTTGTTCTCATTAAAGGCCTGCATCTAAAATCCCAGTCTATCCTTGTTTCTTGAACTTCGCCCCATTTCATCATCATCCTTTCCACTTTGAATAATTGTTTTCTGCATCTGCTATGCATAGGAGCCTTAATTGTGTTGCTCTGAAATACCCCTTCAAATCGGGTAATCCCAATCTGCTCTCTTTTGTTGGAAGAATCAGCCTATCCCACTTGACTCTTGCCATCCTCCCCTTCCAGATAAAATCCTTGAGCTCTTTATTAATTGCTATCCGCAACTTCTCCTCTGGTTGATAAAAATATGCCTGACCTGTGTATACGACTAAAGGGACTAAAAACATTTTAACTGCTTGTATCTTACTATCGATATCCGTATAACAGAGCTTTGATTTTTCTCAGTTTTTGTATTATTTTTGGTTTAGTCATTTCCCACATATCCTTAGCTGCCACACCAGAATCATTTTTAATCCATACTCCTAAATACTTCATTTTATCATGTCCCCATAAATATGGATATTGCTGAACCAATTTGTGTGTGGGCATATAATTTACTGCTATTGTCTTTGTTTTAGCTTCATTAATTTTGTAATCTTTCTTCCTGGATGTTGGTACTTCTCCTCCTCTTAAAATACTGTTAAAACACCTTCCAGATCTTTATCAGTTTTTTCCCTCCTGGCTTCCAAACTTCCACAGGAATGCCATTTATTCCTGGGGACTTTCCTGTAGAATTGAGCCTCATCTATCTCTAACCTTGGCATATTTAATTCTTCCAAAAACAGTTCCATGCATACCTTTTACTGATTTCCATACTTCTCTGCTTTATATAGACTTTCATAGAATTTCTGAAATATCTCTAATACTTCTACAGGATCTCTTGTTATCTTCGTTGGTAAAGGCTCCTTAATCTTGCCGACAGCCCTTTCTACTTTCTGTTTCTTGAGTCTTTGTGCTAAAAAGCGCTTTGGATGGCGCAGTGGTAGCGTTGTTGCCTCACAGCAAGAGGTTCAAGAGGTTCTCTGGTTCGATTCTCGGCTGGAGTGCCTTCTGTGCGGAGTCTGCATGTCCTCCCTGCAGTTGTGTGAGTTTGCTCTAGGTGCTCCAGTTTCCTCCCACGTTACAAAGACATGCATCTGGAACATTTATCCCCAGGCCTCTGCTGAAAATTGTCTTTGTTCCAAGTCGGACTTTCCCAGTAAACAAATGTTAAATAAATACATAAAAGTTTTTGTGCTCTAGAGTTTTTATCAAAAAACAGTTGCTTAACAGCAATATTTCTAAACAAATGCATATTATTGAGGTAATCCCTTATTTTCTGTTTAGCATTCTGTAGCTGCTCCTCTTCTTGTTCTGTGGAATTTCCCTGTTTTGCAATACTTTAACATTTGTCAGTCCCTCCAAATAATTCTTGTTACTTCTTAACCACATCTCCCTTTCTTTTATTTCCACCCTATTTTTTAAACTCCACTTTAATTTTCAGAAAAAAAATGCTATATTCTCCAATAGCTCCTGAATATTTTCCTTTACCCATTCCTTTATTTTCAAGAGATAGATGGAAAAGCACCAGTGTCTCATTTTTATTTTGTTACCCCTGTCTTTTTGTTTTAGTTATTACTAGCGCATGATCTGAAAAAGTTATTGAGTGCATATCAAGACCTTCAATTACATGCACATATTCCTGTGAAATGTAAATTCAGTCTAACAATGAAACAAAACTATGAAAGATTGTGTAAACTGATGGAGGAAGTGGAAAAATTAAATAATATTATTGTAAATGATTTGCTATTTGCACAGTGGGAGAAATTTTACATAAAGCAGTATAACTTGGCTGATAAAAAAGCTCAGATTATTCATTCCAAGAAGTGTAAAAAGTTAAGAAGTGGGTCGCAACTTGAAACTTACCTTGGAGGGTAACACGAACAGCAGTGCAAAATCAAATGAATTTACTAAAGCCTGTGGTTGTTGTACACAGTGTAGATTTATATTGTCAGTTGTTAGTTTGAAACTTGACAATACAAACCAGGACACAGTGTTTTTTAAAAAGGGCAATTGTCACACTAGTAAAATAGTATATTTGGCTAAGTGTAATTCCTGCCCGGGGTTTCATTTATATGTTATTAAGAATTCAAAAGAAACTAATGCCTTATTCAGGCATAGTAAAATATGTGCCAATTTTTCTGGATTCAGGATTGGGATATTGGATATAATAGAAATAAACCCCAGGGGTGGTAATTGGAAAAACACTTTAAACAAAAGGGAATTGATGTGGCAGCTTTGTTTGGCAGCTAATCTGTGTTCAGGATTAAATGATTTTATATCTATCTTGCCTGCTTTAAAAGAAAGAGCAGAAAGGGTTTGATTTTAAAATGTGACTTTCTCATAGAAATGTTTTACTGGATTGTTTAGTTTTTACAGTGTATGCCTTTTAGGGTATTAATTTATTCAAGGGATTTTTGTTTGATTGGTGGGATTTTAACCTATCCTGTGTTACTGTAATATATTTAAATCCACATGACTGTTTGTATATTGTTCTGATGAAGTCAATTTTACTTTGATGAAAGCGCTTAACCTGGAAATAAAGTTTGTGTCTGCTAGTCCTGCTGGTGAACTTGTTGTTTTTTTTTGCTTTTTTTATATAATGTTGGTCCATGTAGTTAGGAGTATGAATATATTTAAATATTTTGTATTAGAATAGATCTGTATGATTTGGGTAATTTATTTTAACATTGTGCTGCTTAGTTCAAACAAATGTATATGTTACTTTAAATTAATGTATTTTAATGAATTAGTGTTACTGGCGCCAAAAAAAGTTGTATTTAAAGATTTAATTGATTAATGAAATTATTCTGATGACGTCCACATTGCTGTGGATGAAAGCGCTTAATCTTTACTGTTCTTTGTTTTATTAAAATAAGTGCTTTTTATCCAGTTGTTGTACTCTTTCTGAGGGAGCCGGTACCTTGTCAGCATTTATTTTGTACTGTTTCATTTGTTTAAATTCAGTCTAGCCTAGCACAGTTTTTGTATCTTGGGGGATAATATGTAAATGGTGCTGCGGTAGCGTTGTCGCCTCACAGTTACACGTTGCACGTTCGATTCTCAGTTAGAGCGCCTTCTGTGCGTCGACATGTGTGAATGGGTGTTCCTTCATTGAAGGTTGTGCGTTAGGCCCGGTAAGCCAGCATGTAAAAATCTACTGCCAATCATTAGTGGACCGGAGTTCCGCTGTGGCGACCCCTAACTGGGAAAAGCCGAAAGAAAGACTCTGAACTCCTAGCACTGAATTTACATCTTCCATGCCAAATATTTTCATAACGTTATTCAAAAATGTATCCCCTTTTGTTATATTTTCCCTTCTTGCGCCCCCAGACACATCTTCAGTGTTGTAAATCAAATTCCAGTCCCCACCTATAAATAATATTCCTTGCTGAAAGCTATTTCTCCCAGAATTTTCTTAAGCTCAATTTTAGCAATTTTCAATGTAATATAAATACATGTCAGTGTAATCCTCCTCCCTTGCCAGTAACCCCTTAGTACTACAAATCTACCATCATTATCTTTTTATCCTCTTCTATCGCTATTGGAGCTCCTCTTGCAATTAATATAAGTACTCCTCTTTTCCTTTGCCTTAGGTATTCCACTGAATAACCATCCTGAAAACCTTTCTTTATCAAATTCACATGTTCAGTTCTTTTCAAGTCTTCTGTAACATAGCTATTTGCACTCTACACGTTTAATATAGTTCACTACTCTTTTTTTTGTATTTATCTGTGAGACCATTGACTTTTAAAGACATTACAGAAAGCATCATATTCTTAACAAGTTATTATCCATAATATATATATATATATATATATATATATATATATATAAATATATATAAAACAGCTTTTTTGTTAAATGTCTAGTTCTAGCTTTTGTGTTACATACATATACTGTTGGCAGGGTGAACTTTTATACAGCTGTTTCTTGTCATATCCATTTGAGCCTATGTCACAACTTACAAAACGTTTTGTTTTCTTGAAAAACGTCAAACAAACAAAAAAATCCCCCCTCCCAATGCCCCTGTAAAAACTATTAACTTAATATTAACACACAAAACTATGTACATCTTCAAATATTGAAGTTTCACCCTCCTAATAGGAACAAATGTTCCAAACTGACACCCCCCCCCACACACACACACACTTGAGTTAACCTAAAAGAAAGGTTATCCATGATAAGATGCATGGTAGCACCTGTGCTTCTACAAAGTACTGTCTGGCTTTGTCTTATCTTTATATCTCTGTCAACTGGGGAACACCTGAATGCTTTCAGAAAACATTTTATCCAGGCCATTTCTCCTTATCAGATTGTCTCCTAGAGACATGAGAACCAGACACAAAACTGCCAAGCACACATTTGTTTACTAGAAAAGCCTTATGACATTCAATATTTTTTTTTATTTGCTTGCTTTCTCTTAAAACGTGTTACCAGATTAAGCTAAGGGCCTTAACCTAGTCATTCTCCTATGCAAGAATGAGAAAAAGCACACCTGTTTTTCTTTTGTCATGCTCTTCTAACCATTTTTTCTTCTATTTTTTACATTGCAGTACCTACATTTCTTAAAACTGAACAAGGAGAATGAGAGGCAGTAGAAAGAAAAAAAAAAAAACAGGAGCAACTGTTTACATTAGTATCCCCATTACAGTTAAAAATAACCGAGAAAACTTTACTTTATAGCATGCAAAGAAAATCATGCACTGTTAAAATAGTACCATTAAGAAATAAATTGTTTTATTTACAGTTAACTTTCTCCCTCCTCTTTCCCTGCTCAGTATTTTTCTGAACATTAATGACATGAAGTAGGGCATATGCTTTAGAAACCCCTACAAGTTTAACAAAGTCCAAAAAGGTCCAGTATTTCTAGATTTTCTTGTTCTGTCATGTTTCCCAAATATAATTATTGCTAATATCACATGTCAGTTTCCAAGTTACTAGTTTTATTCTTCAAACACTGATGACATGAAATAGGGCATATGCTTTAGAGTACCCTAGAAGTTTAACAAAGTCCAAGAAAGTCCAATATTTCCAGAGTTTCTTTTTGTTCGGTCATGTTTCAAAAATATAATTATTGCTTTGTAATACCATATTTGTCAATTTCCACATTACTGGTTTTATTCCAGTTCATCTCCATCTCCCAAATCCTGTCTCTGTTTCACTTCCAATATACTCTCGATTCTTCTAGTTGACTCTTATGTTTATTCCTTCTCTCAAGCATTTTCCATTGAAACATTGGAAAAGGTTTCACTGGCACAGTCTCTCTGCAGTCCTTATTACCAGAAGAACAAGAAGCAGAATCTCCTTCTGTTTCACAGCTCAGTTTTTGTTGGAGAAACTTTTGTATTACCTTCTTAGTGTGTACTTCATCAAAAAATAATTTGCCCCTTCAGGAAAAAATATTTTGAACATAGCGGGATACAGCAGTTTGAATCACATGCATGCTTCTAGACATTCCCTGAATAATGAAATAAATTTACTCCTCCTCTGCCTGGTGTATAGCAAGAAATCATTCTCCACAAACACTCTGCTGTCTCCCACTTTTAGTATTTTGTCTTTCTGCCACTGTTTTGTCAGAATCAACTCCTTCTGCTGATAACATTGCATCTTTACTATTAAAGGTCTAGGTTGCTTTCTCATATCTAGATATGGAGCATACACACGATGTGCCCTTTCAATGAAAAACTCCTGCTGTGAAATATCAGTCCAGTTGCTTATTTGTACTTTCATAAAATTAATACAGTCTATTCCTTCCAGCTTCTCTGGTACAGCAGAAAATCGGAAGTTATCTGATGTGCTCTGTCCTCTAATTCTATTATTTTTTGAAACATCGTTTTTTTGTGCAGTCTCATAGTCAGCTAGCATTTTCTTCATTTTGAGCTCTGAGTTTTGCAGTTTTATCACCTTATCTGAATATCTGTTTAAAGCGTCTTCCATTTTCCAGCCTTTTATTGTTTGAGTTGATATACTCTATCAGCTTTGTGTTTATTTTAATCAGGTCTGTGTGCAGTTGCCTTATACTTTCTTCTAGGTTACTGGAAGTCATGTCTGGAGCTTGCAATGCTTTTTGCTGAACAGCTGCAGTACTTTTCCCAGTCAGTGTTTTTTCATTATCTTTTGTAGCTGATTTTCCCTTCAGGTCCTCTGTGCTTCTTTTTCCTGGCATCCAGGCAGTGCACGTACTAGACATTTACTGAAATTTACCCAGTGATTTAGGTCTACCGGCTTTCTCTGCTAAGCTTCTGTTTTTATACTGGGAAAGCTAGAGTTAAGGTGTTACTCATGTAGCCATCTTGGAAGTCTAGTTTTCGGTCTCTTTCACAGGAACTTCTGAAGAAACAGGCCCAGTATTGCCAGCAAAAACTTCCCTAGGTTTGGACACAACATTCTGGCTATATATTCCCTGCCCCTTCTACCAGGACCAGCAAGAGTGGCTCTCCCTTGCACACTGAGGGAGTGCCCACAGATGGAGAGGATGTGTCTAACCCCTGCCCCCTGGTCAGGTCTATATCATATGAGCGAATCTCACAAATTGTGAACACTCATAATATCGAACGTACCAGACTTCAAACTTCTCAGCCTCCCACACCCCCTGCTAAATATATATTCCAAATTCAAGATCGCACTACAGTGAGGAAAGGGCAAATATCCCATTCTTCACTGTACCACAATCTCAGAAAAAGAACTTCAAGGTCCGGTACGTTCGATATTATGAGCGTTCGCATTTTGTGCAATTCGCTCATATGCTATAGACCCCCCCCGGTCCATAGTAGCTGTATGGACTACACCAGAGGGATCAAATGAAAAAGATGAGTTGTCTGAGAAACCAGCTTTGGCCACCAGAGAGTCACCCACCTGTGACTGAGGCAAAATACCAACCTGCTGCGGTGGTAAAGGCTGCTTAACAGTCTTTTTTCATTTTGTGGCTGGAAGAAGGTTCTACTGAGGAACTGGTACTTTGTTCCATGCTCAAGCCAAAATAGGTGCTCGTTTCCCGGGGAAGCTTAGCAGCAATATTCAGTAAAACAGGAAAGTAGCAAAAAAGTAACCTTTTCCCAGGAAAAAAACAGTAAAAAGCACTTTAAACACTTTCCTCAGCCCCAAAAAGTAAAATAACCACAGTTTCTTCTCAGAAAAAGTAATTACTTTGTGTCATAAAAGTAAAAGTGTGCTCCCATTTAAAAGTACATATAAGTCAAACGACAATCAATAGAAAAACTTGTTCCTAGCCTAAAAGTGCTTCATTTTTTTTTCTTTTTTTTTTTTTTTAGAAAAGTAAGTTTTTATTAAGAAAAAAGTAAAAATGCAAGTTTTTTTCCCTGAATGAAATTTATCTGCCCAGCAATGGAACAGTGTTAGCTGATCGTCAATCCTCGAATGTCTGCAGAAGAGTGTTCTTTTCAGCAAGGACAAAAAGGTCAGAAGGGCTTAACAGCCAAACCTGACTTTTAGTCATCTCGGTTGAAGCTGACTAACAGTCTGGGTGCATGGAAGGTGCCCTGAAGTTTAGGAAGCTGTTTGGTTGTTATATCCTATGCTGGATTTAACCCATATAATTTAGGCTAATGCAGTGGCCATAATGATGAGCATGCTCTGTGATACAAACCTATCCTTCCAATGTGTTCTATTTATTTTGCAGAAAAGACTGAAATCCCTTGAGCAGGTGTTCATGCTACTGCTGGACTTATGAATGTATAATAGGTGTGACAGAATAGGGTCTGTTTAAGCTCTATATGTAAGGCAGAGGTCATCTCTCAGTAGCCTGTATGATACCGAGAAGAGAAAAGACTTTGAGATGGCCTACATAGTTTTTATGACTTAGGCCCTTGATTTTTTTAGTGAGAAAGCATTACAGTTGTCCCACTTGTGACAAGTCTTTATACAGGTACATAACAAAAGAGGCATTATTCTCAATGGTCAGCCTAATGAGTGCCAAGTATAGTGGAAGAATTATATCCTTAGATCTGGACTCAATATTTTTAGATATAAGCTGTGCAATGAAAAAGGTCTTCCTTACAACAGTGAATACATGGTGATCAAATAATAGCTCATTGTTGGCATAGATTCCGAGATCCCTAACTTGTGAATCAATGTCCAGTGATATGTTGTCAATAGGATAGTCACAAGGGGAGTAATGCTTGCTGAAGGATGTAATTATACACTTCTTGGCATTTAGTTTAGTCCATGGTTTTGATACCAGATATTGGTTTGAGACAGGCCCTCTTGGTGGATGTTAGTGTGTTCTGAAGAGTTTATAATGGCACCCTGTTTGCAGTTATCTGCAAACTCGGTCATGCGCAAACCTTAATATTTGCTTTCACTTCTGAGAAGTAAATGCCTGAGAGGAGAGGACAAAGAACTGAACCACGAGGTACACCACTACTGGTGACACATCTTTGGAGGAGGTAGAGCCACCCATCCTATCTTCTTGGGTTCTAAGAGTGAGCTAAATTGCTATCCTATGAATTACATAAGGATTAACATTTGGCTGGGAGAGTTTATCTACAACACCGGAGTGTGGGATGGTGCAGAAAATCTTTGTGAGGTCTAGATATTTGGTGAGCACTGTTTTGCCCCTGTCCAGTGCCTCAGCAACTTTATGAAGAAGTCGACCAGGTTAAGTAGGCAGGACCTGCCATTGATGATTCTGATCTAGGTAAGTCGAGAGTCTGTAGGTTACCTATATCCTTATTTGTTAATTCTGTAATTAATTTTTTCTATAGCCTTCCAGATGAAACTGGTCATGCAAATGGCACTATAATTTCCCACTACCCTAGCTTTCTCTCTTTCTCATTGTCTCTACAGACATACACATACATGCACACAACACGCAAAGATAGACATACAGCTATGACAATTTTCCCCGTTCAAATGCATATTGATATATGTGTGTCATAGGATCATAGGAGATTACTAGGCTAATGGCCTTGGGGCCCTTACAATCGTAGCCAAGAGTTTATCCCCAAAAAAGAAACTTCAATCAGCACCTGTCACCCCTACCCCTGTCGATGAGGGACACAGGTGGAACCCCTGGGACAAATTTGTGGTTTGCCATCCACTCATCAAGGTTGCACTTGAAGATGGTCAGTGACATACTTTGTTTGACGTCTCATGTATTATTCTAACCGCACATTTAACTAATCATGATTCTGTACACTGTCAGTAGTTTTCTTTTAATGTAAGTAATAACTTCCTGACTATATCCAGTAACTTGACTGAAAAAGAGCCATTGGTCTACCCCATATAACCAGTTAGCAAATGAATGAATAAGTAAATAAAACTATAAATTGAAGTTTGCAGGGTTTCAGTATTGCAACTGTTTTGAAAATAAGGACAACCAGAAAGCGACTCCTGTATTATGGTGGGATAACAAAGAAATAAGCTGTCAGTGACAAATGCTTTGCAGCTTACCCAGTGTACTGTATAACAGACGAGAGCAGGAGAATTGTCCCCATGTGCTGTCAATATCTCCATTTTGTAACCATGATGCAAGCACCAGGTTTTGCTTCCTGGCCCTTCTTTTCTACAGCACTTGTTTTTCTGGGAAAACAAAAGACTGTTGGTTCTGCTGCTTTTACAGCTGAAATTCTAGGTATTTGAGAATGAAATATACAGCAACTAAAGCCATCTGGCATACCCAGGAACAGGTGTGACCCAATATAAACAGGATTCTAAAGTAATGCCTGTTCCTTGTTTTCACAGAATTAACAACATGGCAGACAGACAGCTTCGTTTAGCTCTTTGTAATATGATGTACTGTGTGCCTTCAGAACAAGAGTAAAGGAAAAAGAAATTAAAGGCATACTGTGCTCATTTATATAGGGAATACAGCTTGCTGATTGCTTCTCATATACTGGTATACACACATACATAATATATGTGTCTGCACATACCCGTACACTGCAATAACACTGAAATCTGATCTGTATGCAAAATACTGCAGATCATGAAAGTCACCAAGCAGGGAAACTGGAAAAGCTTCGTTTTGTTCACAGCAAGCTGTAATATTCCAGGAATTTGGCTCACAGCTGCAAGCTTGCACATATGCTTATGCTCACTAGAACATAATTTCTTCTATAAGTAATCAATTATTCCTTAAAACAGATGTAATTTTAAAACGTAAAACCCATGGAAAACAGTGAAAAAAATATTTAGCTTTAAACTTGGAGTTTTTCTTAGCCAGACAATATAATTTAAAAAATATTTACCAAACACTTTTCCTCTCAAAGTTTAACACTTCATGTGTAGCAAATTATCTTGATTTGGAATAGGAGGGGCTTTGAATAAATAAAACTGACTATCATCCCTATTGCCGAACACATGATTTCTATATTTTATTCAGAAACTAATATGACTTGCAATGTCTTTGGCTGTAATTTCTAAAGTGATTCAAATGAGGAAAAAAATATTAATGTATTTAAATGAAATAACAATGAGGCTGAATATACTACCAGGTGCAGAAACATGTTACCATAACACCTTTTCTTAGCTCACTCCAGGTCTAAGAAGTACTAAATGCAATATATTTGCTGTGCTTTTTTTATTTTGTAGGGTGAATTATTGTTTCTTTAGGGATCACATTCCCAATATTCTCTGTGATGTACTGGTATGACATTGTCTTTCCTCGCTTCTGACAGGTAGTGTTTCTCCTTAAGCAGCTAAGGAATCCTGAACTCCAGCATTTAATGTCAAAGCAGTTATGACTGGAATCCTGAACTCCAGCATTTAATGTCAAAGCAGTTATGACTCACTCATGGCTATAATTAGAGTATGGATTTAACTTACCCATTTACTGACAAGAATTCTCAAAATACTAGGTTGCAGGCATGTCTTATAGTTAATAAATGCAATGTTAGCAGGAGCAATGAAAGAAAAAACAGAATATTTTCCTTTAATATATCTACTATGCAGCAATGATTACACTACATTCTGGTAATTAAAAAAATGGAATTAAATGAAGCAGTCTCCTCACCCCCAAAATGTATATCACAGTAACAAGGAAATGGCATAAAAGGATTCAGTATTAGACACCACATCTAAAATTGCCCCCTCAAAAAGAATCCACATATTTAATTGGCTAAAAAAGAATCCACATATTTAATTGGCTAAATGGGTTATTTTTAGGGTCATAAAAAACAATAGCTTCTGTAGAAAGATCCAGAATACTCTCTCTGGGATTCTGAAACATTCTGTGCATTGTAGTAGGTAATGTTGCATGATGAGTGGTCACAGACAGGTTGTGTGATTCAGACACACTCTGTGAGAGGTGGTGACCATATGACAGAGCTACTTGCAGTATAGGTTAATGGCTATATGAACAGATGGTAAAGAACAACAACATTAAAATGAGGGGATTTATTTATGCAAATGAGGTAAAACAAGATGGTGTAACCATTCAGAAGTCTATAAAGAGCATGACAAGGTGCATGAACACTAGTGGTAATGACCACGGCCAAATCCTTTTGTATCTGCAGAGGAATTGCAGAAATATGCTATGGGTTGCGTTAGTATTAGTGAATATGGATATGAATCAGTCTTTTGTTGCTATGAGCCATGATGCTGCATGTCGTCACCCTCAGAGGCTCCATGTCATCTGACCATGTTTAACATTTCCTGTCACTGATATGGTAGACTGGCACCGTGTGGATACGGACACCATACAGAAACTGGTAGACGTGTTGACCTTTTCTACAGGCCCACAGAAGTCATGTATTACCCATTCCAGTAGATACAAAGGTATATGTAACCTTTCAGGGTTCAATAGAGGACACAGTAGGGGTATCTCAGGCATCCACCACAAGAATACTCCATTAGTTTCTCGATGTCACTCGACAGCATGTGGGAGATCATATGTGGCTTCCATGTACCACAGAGGAGAGAGACAACATCATGTAGGATTTCTATGAAACAGCCCATTTTCCTGAGGTGCTGTGAGCCATAAACTGCACAACATTAAAATAAAGGAGACACTTGGTGACCTAGGAAGAAGGTATGTGAACTGTAAATTGTATCACTCCATTAACTGCTAGTTGGTCTGTAATGCACAAAGTGCCATCTACAGCGTGTCTGTAGGCCACCCCAAGCAGTTACCATGATTCTCACATATGGCACATGTGTGACTTTTAGCACACCAGCAGTGCAAGGTTATAATGCCTTCCACACATTTAAGCCAGCTACTTCTCAGGCAGGGAGTAAAGGTGGAGGTGTCTCTATTTACATCAAAAATAAATATACTTTATTTATTTTATTTTACATTTGTTGACCGGGAAAGTCCGACTGGACACATGTCCGAGGAGAAAAGCTCCATTTTACATACAGTGCAGTTACATACAAACAATACAGTAGTATACAAAGCAAATATAGAAGGATTAATAAGAATCTACAGTACTATGTGATTATACTTCCTAGGACATTTTTACATAGTAGATTAGTATTAACTATGGATACATTTCTTAGAAATTCAGTAACTTTATAAAGTTGTAATGCTTTCAAAAGGTAGCATTAAAAATTAGAAACTTGATGAGAAGAGTAGTTTTTAGTATCGTTGTCTTTACCCAGGAGTGTTACAGGAGCATAGCCATTTGTTAGAATGATGGGTTATGAGGAGTTTTTTAAATTGAGTAGTGGAGGTATTGGATGTGAGGGTGGCTGATAGAGAGTTCCAGGGTATGGAGATGCAGTAGCTATAGAGAGATTTCCCTGCTTTGTTTTTGTAATTGGTGACCTCAAGAAGGTTAAGGGGATTAGATCTCAAAATTCTTTTTGTGGTGTAGGGTTGTATAAGATGTTGGAGGGCTGGGACATTGTCTGGGTGGTGGTATAGCTTATGTGCTAGTGACAGTTGATTGCGTTGCAATAGTTGAGGAAGTTCTAACCAGTTTAGTTTTTTAAAGGCTATACAGTTATGTGTTCTATATGAAGATTCAGTGGCAAATCTAGCTATCTTGTTGTAACAGGATTCTAGCCTGTTAAGATAAGATTTACGAAGGTTGGTTAGTACTGGGGAAGCATAGAGAAGGGGATAATAGATGTGTCCTGGCTACTGTGATTCTAGATTGTTTAGAGAGAAATTGTTACAATAGAGCAGACCTAGTTTTTTTATGTACTTTCTGGATGGTTTGGGCAGTGTGGATGTCAAATCTAAGGTTGTTATCAATTTCAGTGCCTAAAAGTTTGGTGTGGGTAGTTAGGATAATTACAGTTTTGTTGTTAGAGGTGATTGAGAAATTGACAGCTAGGTGGGCAGTTTTATGGGAAGAAAAGAGTAGTAGTTTAGTTTTATTAGGGTTGAAAATAAGCTGATGGTTAGAGAACCAGGTTTCTGCTAGTGAGAAAGCATTTTGTGTTTGTGAGAGAAGGAGGTCTGAAGTGGTGGCTGCACATATGATAGTGGTGTCATCAGCATACTGAATAACAGTGGTGCTGGGGGTGGAGAGTAAGTTAAGCAGTCTACTGTGGTTGACCATGTCGAAAGCTTTTGATAAATCTAAAAATATGGCTGAGATAAGTTGTCCTTGATTTCTGTGATAATTAATGGTATTGGTGAAAGAAATAAGTGCAGTGGATGTACTGTGAAAGGGTCTGAAGCTGTGCTGATTTTTGGATAGCAGTTTGTTTTCAAGGAGGTAATTCATAAGTTGTGTGTGTATGACCCTCTCTAGGATTTTGGATGAGGGCGGTAAGATAGCAATGGGGCGATAGTTATTGAGTTCAAAGGAGTTGCCTCCTTTGTGTAGTGTGATTATATGGGAAGTTTTCCATAGCTGGGGTATTTTGCAGTCTGTGATTGATTTGTTGATAAGAATAGTGACAGGACAGGCAATAGCAGTTGCTGCCATTTGGAGGTATTCTACAGGTATGTTGTCTGCAGCTAGGGTGGTAGGTTTGAGCTTTTGGAGGAGTTTTAGGATGGTTCTGTTACATACTGGTTGAAAGTTAAAGTGTGAGTCGCTAGTTTGTGTTGCCATTATGGTTGATGTCTTGCTGAGGTTGGATGAGTGGTGTTAATTTGGTTATTAGCCAGGGCCTGGATAGTCTCAGTAAAGTATTTGTTAAACTGTGGGGGAATATTACTGTGAATGTTACCAATTTTGGGTGTGGGGATAGTAGTTTTCCCAGGCCACAATACCGAATTAATTGCAACCCAGAATTTTTGGGGAGTTTTGGCATGTTTTTCTTGTAGGTTTTAGTAATAGTTGGTTTTGTCTATTTTGATTAATTTTTTGGCCTTGTTGTGCAGTTCTAAGTATTTCCGCTTTACTATTTGGGTTTTGTTTTTGTGATATTGATCCCATGCTTTGTTCCTTTCTTTAAGAAGAGTTTTGGTGGGCTTAGTTAACCAGGGGGCATGTGTAGTTTTTATTCTGATGGTTCGGGGGTTGGCATGGTGGTTAACAATGTTTGGGAAGGTTGAATTAAAGTGTTGCACTGCATCATCAAGTGATAGTTGTTTTAAAGCGGTCCAGTTGCAACTATCTAGGTCATTGTTAAAGGCACTGGGGTTAAAGTTCTTTTTGTTCCTGACTTCTTTATGTGTTACTTGACTCACATGTGGAGTTTTGGTTCTTAGTAGATAATGTTGGCTGGTGGTCACTGAGGAAGTCTGGAGGACATCCAACTTGGGCTGCAAGGGAAGATGGAGGTAAGTATCCAGTCCAGAATGGACTGGTGTTTGATTCTTTTGTCATTTCTAATAGGGGATGTAATGACTTAGGAAAATCCATATGGATTAATACGGGTGGTTGGATTCTGACTAGTACAGCTGAGCCAATCTATGTTAAAGTCACCTAATATGATGCTTTCTTGAAGTAGAAAGTTTGAGATCCATTCTAGTAGGTTTTCCATAATTGAAATATTGTTTCCAGGGGGAACGTAGCCTCCTATGATATTAATAGGGTCTATATTATAAAGTCGACATTTTACTTCATCGAACACCTAAATGTCGACTTGTCATCATCGAACCACATAAACACCGAATGCCCTAAACTGTGAAATTTAAAAAGTCGAACTGTCATACTTGTTCCACCCCACTGCCCGCTACATACTACCTACACAAACAAACTAAATAAACCACATACATACACTAACCAAAACCCTACTTCTAACCCTAAACTAAACCCTACTTCTAACCCTACACTAAATCTTACATATACCACCATGTATGCACTTAACTTAACCTGCACCCTAACCTTAAGGTCTGTAACTATCGCACACTTACCTTAAAAAGCTAAACCCAAACAAAGTAAATAATCCACACACATATACTTAACAAAACCCTACACTAAATCTAACATACATTACCATCTATGCACTTGCCTTAACCCGCACCCTAACCCTAAGGTCCTTAACTATCGAACACTTACCTTACGGAGCTATACCGCAGAAGGCCAACCATGACGATTCGACGTTTCCGCTTTTGCTCTTCTGGATGATCAATGTTTTCATGGTTCTATGAAGACAGGTCGATGTTTAGGCGTTCGGGTAAGTAAGCGGTCGACTTTATAATATAGACCCTATTAATATATTTTTTGGGGCTCAATTTGAATTTGCTTAGAATGAATTTGGCATTATTGCTATCTGGGATGGTGATATCAAGTTGTTTGAGGATAAGGTGATTCCTGTACATTATAGCTACACCCCCTCCCCTTTTTTTTACTCTGTCCTTACGGTAGATATTATACTCAGGAGCTGTAATTTTTTTTGTTGTGAATATCAGGGTTTAGCCAGGTCTCAGTCAGAAGGAGAATGTCTGGCTTATACACAGCTAGTAGGGCATGTAGGTCATGGATCTTATTGAGGATACTTCTCATATTTAGGTTGAGAATGAGAAGAGATGTTTTATGCCTATAGAGAAGAGAGTAGGTTAGATTAGAATTTGGCATGCTTTTTGAGTTTGGACCTGGGTTGGGGTGTATGTATCCACAGCTTATGAGTTTTTTTAGTATAGATTGGTAGAGTTTGTTGAGTTTAATGATGATTTTAGCGCATATTAGATAGTTGTGGGACTTACTAGTTGATGGAAGCAGTTTATGATGGTGATTATCGGTGGGGTAAGGTTGGAAGAGGTGTGGAGTGCATAGAATGTTTAGTGGGGCTACATAACTGTTTAGGGATGAGGTCTGTTTGTGAGAGGAACTGGTGAGATGTAGATGAAGATGGGCATGATAGCGGGTTAAGGCTGAGAGGAAGAGTATGATAGTTATGGTGAATACATAGGTAAGAAGTCTTAGAATGGATTTCCCTGTTGATGGGATCATGTTTAATTAAATAAGAGGGAGTTGGTAAATTAATTTGATACTAGAGGAGGTTAGCAGTAGGTCTTTTAAGAGGTAGTTAGAGCAGTGGAGTTTGATGGGTGAAAGGGGTGGTGGGAGGTGGCTTAAGGTAATTGTAAGGAGTGTCTATGGGTATAAATCAAATTGAAATGGGGGTAGGGTAGAGGAGCAGAGTGAGCCCGCAGAGTGAATGGAGCGGCAAGAACCACGTACACCATTCAGGCAAGAAGCTCTAGAAACAATCAGTCAGACCTGTGTTTCACAGGTCTAACTCTCCTTGAAAGTTAAACCAACTGTCTTCAGATTAGCTTTTTAGTATTCCTATTCAGGAGTTATTGTGATATGCTGGACAGACTAGCAGCTGCAGTTTCCAGCACAGAGATTGGCAATAGTGGGAATTGAACAGCTTAGTAGGGGTAGAATTGACAACTCATGGGATATGCGATTAACCAAAACAGGAGGCAGGATGTAACTATATAATGGAGTTTTGTGTGTATAAACATACATTAGTTACAGAAACAGTCAAGGAGCACAAGTTTCAAGGTCTTTGCATGGGAATTACACTAAGGGTACCCACTAATTGCCGTAGGTCCTCTGCAGATATCCTAAAACATGGCTGTTTGACCTAATAGTTGTAGAAACAGTCCAGGAGCACAGGATTCAGGGTTTCTGCTTGGGAAGTACACTCAGGGTGGCAACCAGTTGCTATGAGTCTACTGCAGTTTTCCTCAGTTAGGGCTGTTTAACCTATTTGTTGCAGAAACAGGTAAGCAGCACAGTTTCAGGGTCTTTGCTTGGAAAGTACACTCAGGGTGCCTGCTAGTTGCTGTGGGTCCTCTGCAGTTTTCCTCAAGGCTGGTCAAACAGGACAATGCACTTGAGCAGCTCCATGTTCAAATCACAATAGGTAAAATCCAATATCACTTCCTTCGAAGGTATAGGTCCCCCTGTATGACCCAGGAAACCCATACAATTTATTTAAACTTGTTAGAAACACTGACTATCCAACCCAATACCATATTCATGTGTGACTTTAATTACCACACTATTAACTGGGAATCTTATATGACACCAAATGTACATGCACAGAGATTCCTGGATTTTGTAAACACAAACTCCCTGCACCAGACAGTCAATACACTAACCAGGGATGCAACCATACTGGATCTGGTCCTCACTAATATTAGAGACTGCTGCACATCCCCTACTCTAATGCCCTCCCTGGTAAGATCAGACCACAAAATGGTCTCCTTTGAAGTAAAAATAAAACCTGGATCCCCAGCTAAACCTGGAATATTCAAAAACTATTCTAAGGTTAACCTTCTGCTATTAAGTGAGAACCTGGCAAAATTGCAGTCCCCCATAGACCCTGAGAACACTTCTGCCTATGTAGAACTGTTCACAGAAACCCTATACAGGCATGTTAGTAGCTGCATAGAGGCAGCTGTACCCACCAGGAAGAAGTACAGAACTAACTCAAAAACAAGCCATCCTGGTGGAATCACAAAATCATTTGGCTATATAACAGGAGGAATAAAATCACAGCAAAATTAGGAGGTGCAGCACCCAGCTGGAAAAAAAAACACTCTCATCAAACTAAACAAACAACTCAGAGGACAAAGTCTACCAAAGCCAAATCTGAGGTAAGTTTAACCTCCCAGGCCAAGAACAACCACAACACATTATTTAACTATGTCTGCAACCTCCAAGGCAATACACAATTCTGTGCAGAGCTCAATGTAAATGGAGCCACCTATACTGAGTCAGAAGATATAGCAAACCTCCTGGCTGATAAATTCAGCTCCAACTTTACTCATCTCTCCTCCTCAACCTTCCCTCAGGAAATATCATCAAATATAACTCCCCTGCTATCACCAGGGAACAGGTCCTTAATGTTCTCTCTAAGACCAAAACACTGCATCAATGGGTCCAGACAATACCCCAGGATGCCTTCTAAGTAGCATGAAACATGACTTATCAGGGCCTCTGGAATTACTATTTAACTGAAGTCTCCAAATAGGCTTCATGCCTCATGATTGGAGAAAGGCAACAGTCATACCTCTGCACAAAGGTGGGCCATCTACAGACCATGGAAACTGCAGACCCATAAGTCTCACTAGTCTCATATGTAAAGCGATGGAAAGAATTATCATGGAGATGATCAATAGAGCTATAGTAAGCCTCCAGAAACTGGACCCAACCCAGTTTGGTTTTGTCAAGGGCAGATCATGCTTACTCAGCCTGGTGGACTTCTTTGAGAAGGTCACCAAAGCAATGGATGAAGGCAAAATCATTCCCGCTGCCTTCTTTGACCTAGCTAAGGTATTTGACACAATACCCAACTCAGGCATTGCTGACAAACTCCAGAGGTTAGGTACAATCCCGTATGTCATCTGGTGGATAGCCAACTGGCTTGCAGACAGGACCCAGGAAGTTAGAATTGGGGAGTCCACCTCTACAAAGGGCTGTCAGAAATGGAGTCCCTCAGGGATCAGTCCTTGGATCGCTCCTTTTTTGGCATTTACTTCTCAGAAGTCAAGGCCAATGTCAGTGGTCTCTGGCTGGCTAAATTTGTAGATGACTGCAAATTAGGAGCTGTCATTGAATCTCACACTGACACAAATGTTCTCCAGGAGGGAATGACACAGACAAGCAACTGGTGTCAGAGCCATGGACTAAAACTAAATGCCAAGAAATGCATAATAGTATCCTTTGGGAAGTCATCCATCCCTGGTAACTATCATATTGACAACACACTCCTTAGACTGACCCAGTAATCAGGGACTTAAGGACACACATAGATAGCACTCTAGCCTTTGATCATCACATTTCTACAGTGGTGAGGAACTCATTCTATGTTGTGCAACTTATAAACAAAGGTATGGCATTTAAGTCCAAGGAAGTCATTGTTCCAATGTATTCGGAATTCATCATAGGTTCATAGGTTCATACTAGGCTATCTGCCCTAGGGCATTTATAAGCCTAGCCAGAGTGTGTGTGGCTTTCACCACCCCTTAGGATGAGAATACTATACCCATTAGTTTGCTGTGCCTCTGTCCAGCAGTGATACAGAGATGATTCCCGGGGTAAACCTACGATCTCCCATCCACTCGTCAAGATTTCTCTTGAACAGAGTCAGTGAGGGGCTCTGCCTCACATGGACTGGGATTCTGTTCCATAGTGTAGGGAGTCTCTGGGTGATGAATCTGTCCCTCCAGCACATCCCTCCAGCACGTCCTATTTATATCCGTGTTGAGGTTTAAGTCTCTTGCTCTCGTGGCTCTGGTGGATTTGGATTTTTTGAGGTGGAGCATGTCCATTAATTCCAGGTTGGACATGGCCTTGTATGTCAGGCACAGATCACCTCTGAGCAGACGGTATGCGACTGAATAGAGCTGGAGTTTCTTCAGTCGGGCATCGTATGACATATGTTTGAGCCCCTTTATCCTTTTGGTGAGGAACTTTTGGGGTCTTTCCAACTGCTGCAGGTGTCGGGTAAGGTACATTCCGAATGGGGCGTTGTACTCAATCATTGGTCTGATAAGTGAAGAGCACAGGGGTACAATGACCTCTCCTGATCTGGATGCGAATCCCTTCATGATCAGGTGGGCAATGTAGAAGGTCTTCCTAACCACTTTGGCAATGTGAGTGTCAAAAGAGAGGTTACTGTCAACTTGGGTCCCCAGGTCCCTGATAACTTCTTCCGTGTTTAATGGATTACCACCTATGTGGTAATTAGGGGTTAGCTTTTTTTTCCCCAAAGGGTATGACTACATTTGGCATTTAGCTTAAGGCCATGGCTCTGGCACCAGTTATCCATTTCTATGAGACCTCTCTGGAGGATGTCTGTGTCTGCTGGAGTGTCAATTATGGTGCCAAATTTGCAGTCATCTGCAAATTTTGTCAGCCACAATCCCCCTATGTTTGCCTGCACTTCAGAAAAATAAATGCCGCACAAGAGGGGCCCAGGACTGAGCCCTGTGGGACACCGCTCGTGACCGGCTTAGAGTCTGACATGGCATCAGCATCTCTAACCCTGTGTGTTCTGTCCTTGAGCCAGTTTGCAACCCATCTTCTGACATATGGGTTTACATCTAAGCTGGTGAGCTTTTCTATGATGCCCGAGTGGGGTATTGTGTCGAACGCTTTTGCTAGGTCAAGGTAGGCTGTGTGAACTGCCTTACCCTCATCAATGGCCTTAGTGACTGTTTGAAAAAGTCGACCAAGTTCAAGAGGCAGGATCTGCCCTTGACAAAGCCAAATTGGGTAGGATCCAGTGTCTGTAGGTCCCCAATGTCTTTATTTATGAGTTCCATTATGATCCTCTCCATAGCTTTGCAGACAAGGCTCGTCAAGCTTATGGGGCGGTAATTTCCAGGGTCCGTAGAAGCACCGCCTTTGTGGAGTGGGACCACAGTTGCCGTATGCCATTCTTTGGGCACGTATCCTGTAGTAAGGCTAAGATTAAACAGCAGCCTTATGTGTGGGTTTAGTTCCTCATTGAGTTCGTGTAGCACACAGCCGGGGACACCGTCCGGTCCCATTGATGCTGTGTTTTGCTTTAGAGAGAGCAGCTCTCACCTGGGCATCTGAGATGTTTGTGAGGCTAGACTCTGGTGGGATAGATATTTCTCCTTTTGGGGAGAAATTTGCACTGAACCTGTCTGCCAGTATGTTGGCAATGTCTGTGGGTTCAGTGATTTTTTATCATTTTGGACTAATTCTGAGCATATCTGGGAGTTTCCACCCAGGTTTCTAACATAGCTAAAGAAGGCTTTATGATTGTCTTTTGTGTCATTAGCGATTTTTCTCTCAAAGTTGGCCTTGGATGATTTTATGAGTGATCGTAGTTTTTGCTAGTATTGATCAGAGATGCCTTCCCTTTTAGGGATTTTGCTCTGTCATGTAGTAGCTTTCTCCTCTTGTTGTAGAGTTTGTTTATGGCTGGGGTCCACCAGACCGGGCGCCTGCCTTTGGTGGAAAGGGTCTTGATTTTATTAGGGATTGCTTGATCCATACATTCCTGGAGGTGCTCGTAGAAGGCATTTGTAAGGGTTTCAGCAGCGTGGGTTGTGGTTTCCACTGGCTCGGGGCCTTGAAGGATACCACTCCAGTCTTAAGAAGTGTGAAGTTTGCTTTTGAGAAGTTCTTCACTGTGGTCTTTTGCTGGGGGTGGGGCGGGATGTGGATCTCCAGTGAGATTAATTTATGGTCTGATCTCACCAATGAGGGATATACTTCGGTGTGGAGCATTTTGTCCCCATGTTTGTGATGATCAGGTCTAGTATATTTTCTCCTCTTGTGGGAATGGTGACTAGTTGTTCCATAGCATTTGAGTTTATGAACTCAAGGAACCTTTGGGCTAGGGTGTTGGGGCTTGAGTAATGTTCCCAGTCTATGTTTGGGTAGTTGAAGTCACCCAATATGATGGTGTTTGGAGAGACATTCATACTCTCCAGTGTCTTCAGGAAGGCTGTGTGGGTTTCCTGAGTTTGAGAAGGTGGTCTGTAGCATGTTACAAACTGTAGGGCAGTTTTACCTATGGTTAATTGCAGACCTATCATTGAGTAAAATGCCCCCTTTGGTATGTACCTAACCAGACATATCCAAAAATTGGAATGTCCACAGAGGTTCCTTGATGAAAGAATATAGGACATAAGTAATATGTCCTATGCAGCCCACCTCAAGGTTATCCCTGTATTCTGTCTCCTGCAGGCTTTTGAGGGGGGATCTATGCCTGGGATACAGGGCATTGTCAGACCCCACTCTGATGGACCTCCTGCATATCCACAAAACAAACAGCACCAAAATTACCCATTCTAAAGACTTAAACTTTGCCTGTGATATAAATAGGATCTGCTGGAGAGATAGGTATGTATCCCAGAGACTACCCTGTCTATGAAACAGGCTCCCCATCCATGTGAAGCAGAGTTCCTCCCGAGCCCAATTCAAGTGCAACTTGGACAATTGGATGAGAAACTGGAAATTCATCCCTGGACACAGGTAACCTGTAAATGGTTCATCTCCCAGGCCCATGCTTACACTAATGGAGGATATTAGAAATTTTCAGAGATTTGGGATGCATAGCTAGGCTTAAAAAGACCCTTATGGCCATTGGCCTAGTAAACACATATGAACCTATAGGGGTGACTTCCCTCATGGGCATCTTATTGGTGATGGATCATGGATACAAATATGCCCTATCACAAACCTGGGTCATCATGGAGCATGTATCTGGGGTGCTGAATTGCACACTTTTGCAGCCTGGATGTATGGGGTGGTGCCCTGAAGAATGACCCTGGCACATATGCAAAAGTATGTTCGGTTTGTGCAGTGTTCCCAAAAAGATAGTTAGTTGGCAGTTGCAACAGGGAGGACAGTTGCAAGATAAACATTTCTTAGCACACCAGATAGTGGAGGCTGAACCAGATAAGGAGTCAGTGGAGAACCAACTAGCAGGGGATGAACATGTCAAACAGAGACAGACACAGCATGCTGTGTCACTGGCAAAGAGGCAGTGTCCACCACATAGCTTTGGCCCATAATAAAAAATATACACTACAGAAAAAGTGATGCATGCAAACCCAGTACTAGACTATGCATACTCATGCATAAGATGGCCACACTGTGTATTAGATGCAGGCAATCCAAGTAACAAAGTACAAAGGGCAGGCCACAGTTATCAACACTGGCACAGATGGGAAAGGGACCATAAATGTGCAATGTGTTCCACAGGGAAATTAGTCTGTAGAAAATGTAGAGTTGTTGATACACTGCATGACTGTGTACGTGTGTGTGTGTGTGTGTGTGTGTGTGTGTGTGTGTGTGTGTGTGTGTGTGTATGTGGTAGGTATGGAGGTATGGAGGGGGTTAATGAATAATGCTTTGGGAGGGACTATCATCATCGGTTGTCTGAGAGTGCGAGACAGTGGGGGCTACAGTGTTATGCATGTGAGTATGCTGGGGCACAGCCTCAGCAGTAGTTGCAATACTGCAGCTCAGTTTAATGGACAGGTCCAGTGCGGCATGGAAGATAAGTGAGCATCCTATGTGTGCCCACACCCACAGCAGCTGCCTATACCAGGAATTTCACTTATAATAACACTACCCTGGCCAGATGTAGGTGTGCAACCATGAGCAGAGTATGTTACCAGATGTGCCACTGTTGTGGCAGCCACAACCTTGGGGATGACCTCTCTTGCCTGTAGGTACCTCCACACTTGATATTGTTGTGGAGGTGCTGGCACTGAGCAACCATGATCTTGGCAATCCACGTCTATACTGACTGTCATTCATGGTGCCAGATGTGGATCTGCAGTGTGGGCCGTGTCTGCCAAGTAACTCGTGAGCCTGATAGGATCAGCCTTGCTCCAGTATGTGAGTAAGCCTGTCACACCTGTTACATATACAAGACAAGCACTCCTATAGGACATCACACACACCTTGCAGTACTGATATTATCTTGGCAAATGCTTTGGTAGCACAAGCCTGTACCTTCACAATGGCCCTATACATATGTTGGGTCACACCCATCAACAAAACTGAGTCTGAAGGAGGGTAGTCCCCTTGCTAGTGACATGCACAAGTACGCAAATCCATGGGGTTATTCCCTCCCCCCACTGCATGGGGCTTGTTGCAGACATTGATGCCTAGGCCACAGGTAGCTGACACACTGCCCTAACTGTATGTGCTCAAATTAACTTGTCCTCCCTCTGTGATGTGGTTCTCTTAGGTGTCCACAAGCACAGAAGCTGTGACCATGGTCTTGGTAGAGGAACTTGTGTGCACATTCCCTGTGTCCAGCACAGACACAGTACTCCCTGACCATGCTAGCTCTTTACTGCCATCATAAACAGAATCAGAAGCTTCTCCAGCTTCAGGCAGTAGAAGTTCCACAGTGGTGAAATCAGATAGAGAATCTGCTGTGAAGACAGCAAAACAGAAGACCCTGTATAAATATAACCCATCATCCTTAAGTTAGTCCCAGTGCAGAGTTAATAGTACCGTGCTAACCAGCAATAATGGGTAATATACCTTACCTTGTACAGGTACCCTTGAAGATTGTATCCCAGATGTACCTACAATATACAAAGAACACAATGTCAGTGAGATGTTTAGTAATAAAAGCAGCAATCAAAGGTAATCGTGGAATAATAAAGGAATAGATACCCACCTGGATATCTCCAACAGATAGGTTCATAGGTTCATACTAGGCTATCTGCCCTAGGGCATTTATAAGCCTAGCCAGAGTGTGTGTGGCTTTCGCCACCCCTTGGGATGAGAATACTATGCCCATTTAGGGTTTAGTTTACTGTGCCTCTGTGTAGTAGTGACACAGAGATGACCCCCGGGGTAAACCTATGATCTCCCATCCACTCGTCAAGATTTCTCTTGAAGAGAGTTGGTGAGGGGCTGTGCCTAACATGGACTGGGATTCTGTTCCAGAGTGTAGGGAGCCTCTGGGTTATGAATCTGTCCCTCCAGCACGTCCTATTTATTTCTGTGTTGAGGTTCAAATCTCTTGCTCTCGTGGCTCTGATGGATTTGGATTTTCTGAGGTGGAGCATGTCCATTAATTCCAGATTGGACATGGCCTTGTACGTCAGGCATAGATCACCTCTGAGTAGGCGGTATGCGACTGAATAGAGCTGGAGTTTCTTCAGCCGGGCAGCATATGACATATGTTTGAGACCCTTTATACTCTTGGTGAGGAACTTTTGGGGTCTTTCTAACTGCTGCAGGTGTCTGGTAAGATACATCCCAAATGAGGCATTGTACTCAATCATGGGCCTGATAAGAGAAGAGTACAGGGGCACAATGACCTCTCTTGATCTAGATGTGAATCCCTTCATGATAAGGTGGGCAATATAGAAGGTCTTCCTAACCACCTTGGCAATGTGAGTGTCAAATGAGAGGTTACTGTCGACTTGGGTCCCTAGGTCCCTGATTACCTCTTCCGTACTTAATGTATTACCACCTATGTGGTAATTTGTGGGTACCTTGTTTTTCCCAAAGGGTATGACTATACATTTTTTGGCGTTCAGTTTAAGGCCATGGCTCTGGCACCAATTATCCGTTTCTATGAGGCCTTTCTGAAGGATGCTTGTGTCCGCTGGAGTATCAATTATGGCGCCCAGTTTGTAGTCATCTGAAAACTTTGTCAGCCACAATCCTCCTACATTTGCTTGCACCTCGGAAAAATAAATGCCGAACAAGAGGGGTCCCAGGACTGAGCCCTGTGGGACACCGCTTGTGATTGGCTTAGAGTCTGACATGGCTCCAGCAATTCTGACCTTGTGGGTTCTGTCCTTGAGCCAGTTTGCAACCCATCTTGTGACATATGGGTTTACATTTAAGCTGGTGAGTTTGTCAATGATGCCCAAGTGGGGTATTGTGTCGAAGGCTTTTGCAAGGTCAAGGTAGGCTGTGTGAACTGCCTTACCCTCATCAATGGCCTTAGTGACTGTTTCAAAAAAGTCGACTAGGTTCAAAAGGCAGGATCTGCCTTTGACAAAGTCGAATTGGGTAGGATCCAATGTCTGTAGGTCCCCAATGTCTTTGTTTATGAGTTCCATAATGATCCTTTCCATAGCTTTGCAGACCAGGCTCGTCAAGCTTATGGGGCGGTAATTTTCAGGGTCCGTAGAAGCACCTCCTTTGTGGAGTGGGACCACTGTTGCTGTACGCCACTCTTTGGGTACATATCCTGTAGTAAGGCTAAGATTAAACAGCAGCCTTATGTGCGGGTTTAGTTCCTCTTGGGTTCATGTAGCACGCAGCTCGGGACACTGTCCGGTCCCATTGATGCTGTGTTTTTAGCTTTGGAGAGGGCGGCTCTCACCTGGGCATCTGAGATGTTAGGGAGGCTACACTCTGCTGGGATAGATATTTCTCCTTTTGGGGGGGAGGGGGCGGAGAAATTTGCACTTAACCTGTCTTCCAGAATGTTGGCAATATCTGTGGGTTCAGTGTATTTTGTGTCATTTTGGATTAATTCTGAGCATATCTGGGAGTTTCCACCCAGGTTTGTAACATAGCTAAAAAAGGCCTTGTGATTGTCTTTTGTGTCTTTTACGATTTTTCTCTCAAAGTTGGCCATGGATGATTTTATGAGTGATCGAAGTTTTTTGCTAGTACTGATCAGAGATGCCTTCCCTTTTGGGGATTTTGGTCTGTCATGTAGTAGCTTCCTCCTCCTGTTGTAAAGTTTGTTAATGGCTGGATACTCTTGGAACATGCTGTAGCTTGGCTTTGAGGTCCAACACCACACTATAGGACTATGATGAGTCCACTCCCTCTCTTAGAGATGTCAGAAACTCCTCCCTCTCCCTCAAAGTTGGCTCAACTGATGGACCACCTCCTGTCACCCTACCCTGCTGTGCATAGTGGACAGCACATTTTTCTATTTCATAGATAATGTCGGTGACCCTTCATCTGACCTGCTCATAGTTGCTGTCCTGGCCGCAGATAGGACATTCATGTTAGGGCCGGTCATCAGTCTCCTACTTGATGAGCCATTGACAATGGTGATGGAGGGCCTGCAGCAACAGCTTGTTCTTTGCATCAGAGAACCTGCTCTTCTTAGCCTTTTTCCTCCCAGCTATATTTATGTGTGGATGAAAATACACCATGTGAATATACTACTGTGGCTTATCCAGCTAGTCTACGTACAATAAAGCACCCTTGCTGCACAGTTAATTAGGGCTGCTAATACTACCATTAGAAGTATGCTATATAACTTTCCACCACTACAAAGTACATACACACCATTGCAAACAACCTCCAAACACACACACACACAACCTTAACCCATGCAGATAACCAGTTTGAAAATTGTGCCCCCCCCAAAAAAAAAAATCATAGTGCTGATGTCCTTCAAGGATGCATCTGCAGTCCTTACAAATGGGTTGTCCTGTCGTCAGGCAACCCTTCGGTCGGCCGGATTCCAAAGTCTGGGTCTGGCCTCGGCTGGTGTCGCACTTCACCCGACGTCATAGCTGCAGTTCTTCGGGTATAAAGGCATCAGCCGACGCCATTTTCCTCAGTCTTTCTTGCCGCGTGGTGCCCGAAGCAGAAGCTGTTCGCAAGTGCCGGTCGGTCAGAACCAGAGATTACTACTACAAGTACCGAAGACTTCTAAAAAGCTAAGGGACTCTTTCTTGCCTCAGCCGATGTCAGAAAAAGTGAATAACTGTTTAAATTGTGGGAAACAAATACCTCATAAAGATTTCCACTCTTACTGCTTACCTTGCTTAGGCCTAGACCACGACGTAGCAGCTTGTCTAGCCTGTGCTTCTTTCAACCGACGAACGCTTAGACGTCGGTCTGAATTTGCTGAAGAGTTTTTCGGCTCCACTTTTGCTTACATTATGCCGTCGGATCCTCCGACTACGCAAATTTCTAAAAAACGCAAGGAAAAGGACCGACACTCATGGTCCGCGGTTTCGGCCGAAACCGCGGTTAAATAACGCAGTATCTCGGTTTCAGCTGAAACCGAGTCCACGGTTCTTCCTTTGGCCGAAAGCTTGCCACTTACCGAGGCCTCATCCAGCTTGGCTGAATCTGCTACTGAAATCTCACCTGCTCCTGCAGGTTCACAGGATTTATCAGATACTATCCCTTTGGATATTTCTACCCCTGCATGTGGAGCTGCTAGGCCTCCTGCATCCATGTCGATTAAGGCCTTTGCCAGGGCTAAAGCAGCAAAAACTACCAAAACTGTGCCTGCTAAGACCCCTCTCACAGGCCCAGTTCTAGTTCACAAATGCTTAGTCTAGCAGAGGATCTCATTTCTTTGATCCGGGGATCCCAATCACTTCCAGACAGGGCCTCTCACCCACCTCCAGAAAAGAGGACTAGAGTAGAGCCCCCTGAGCCAGTTTCTTCAGATGGCTCCTCTGATGAATCAGATAATTCAGACTCTCCAGAGGCCCCTTTTTCTCCTTATGAGGACTCTGATGCAGAAGAGTCCATTCCTTCTGCCTCTCCGCCTGAGGAATTTTCTTTTGGGGAAACCTTGCATGCTATGAGGGAACAATTTCAATGGCAGGGCCAGGATTTTTCAGACTCTAGGAAAAGGCTTAGAACCTTTTTGCATTTGCCACAGCATAGGCCTTTAGCCATTCCTCCAGTACTTACTGTTGTGGATGATGCTTTTAATGATGCTTGTACTGCTCCTGATTCTCTTCCTCCGGCCCCTGCTAAGCCCGATAGGTACTACAGGGTTCGGACACTCATTATCATTTGTATAAGGCCCCTTTGCAGATCCGAAACTATCTCCCAGGGACCCAAGGCTGTAGCAGCTACCTCTACCAAAACCCTCCCTCTGAAAGGGAATCTAGGGGCTTAGAGATGGGGTAAAAAGTTTACACTTCTGCTACTCTTTCAGCTAGGGCCTTGAACTGTCAATTCCACATGATTCAGTATCAGGAATTTATGTTAGACCAGTTAACTAAAAACTGTCCTCGGATGAACCATTAGACAAAAAATCTGTACAGGAAATGGTACATAACATTCAGCAGGTCAGTAATCATTCCTTAAAATGCGGCTATGATGCACTGGTGGCTTCCTTTAGATCAGCCATGACTGGCACAGTGATCAGAAGACATGCATGGTTAAAGAACAGTCCCTACCAGACCATGTTAAATCAAAGCTCCTAGATGCTCCCATGGATAAGCTCAATTTGTTTGGTTCACCTGCACAGCAGGTGCTGAAGAAGGTGGAAGAGAAAGCAAAATCTGTCCAGACAGTCAAGGATTTCTTGCAGGTCCAGCCTCCAAGGTTTAGCAGGAACTGGCCTTCCAAGAATTGGTCCTTTCCAGACACCTCCAGAGCTCCGAGAGGCAGGAATAGGCGCTCAAGAGGCAGGGGTCAATCCAGAGGTGCCTACAGGGGACGTCAGTGGCAGGCTAACAACCAGCGAGGTACAGCCACAGACCCAGCCACCACCACCACTTCCACAGGACAATCACAGTGACTTGGCTCTGGCACCGCCTACCAGGGAACAACTAGAGGCACCCTTAGGCGGGAAGCTAGCCTTATGTTCAGTAAACTGGCATTACATCACAGGAGACAAATGGATTTTACAGACAATAGACCAAGGTTACAGGTTTCACTTCCATACTCTACCAAGGAAGAGAGGAATGCCAAACCTACCTCCAAATCAAAAGACAGAAGCTCTACAACAAATAACTCACTTACTAAGGATGAGAGCTGTAGAAAGGGTACCATCTATGGAACAAGGGCAAGGATTTTACTCCAGACTTTTCCTGGTACCAAGAAAAGAAAACCAATGGAGGCCTATTCTCGACCTGTCCGCTTTAAACACATACCTCATTGTTCCAAAATTCAAAATGCTGACCCTACAGCAGCTTCTTCCCATGCTGGGCAAGGAGTCTTGGCTGGTAACTCTAGATCTCAAGGAGGCATACCTGCACGTCCCCATACGACCAAATTGCAGAAGATACCTCAGATTTCTTGCAGGAACAGAGCATTATCAATTCTCAGCATTGCCCTTTGGCTTATCTACTGCGCCCAGAGTATTCACGAAATGTCTGGCATCAGTAATTGCTCATTGCAGGCTTCAGGGAATTCAAATTTACCCTTACCTGGATGACTGCCTGTTACAAGCGGACAACAAAAACAAATTAACAAAAGATTTGCAAAGGGTCATTCATCTACTACAAGCTCTGGGATACACAGTCAATATAAAAAAGTCAAGGCTGATACCATCCCAAAGGATAACCTTCTTGGGTGCAGATCTGGACACATCAAAACAAATGGCATTCCTGACAGTAGAAAAACAGGAGCAACTCCTTTCTACTTCATGGCATTAACAAAGCAGAACCAGCTAACAGCAAGAAAAGTCCTGCAAGCTCTCGGTTACATGGCATCCTGCATAATATTGATTCCACATGCCAGACTACATATGAGAAAGTTACAGTGGTACCTAAGGAATTTATGGTCTCAGCACAAGCACAGCCTAGAAACCCAAATTCCAATAATTCCATGCCTGAAGCAAGAATTCCAATGGTGGGCTCAGGCCTGTCAAACAAACAAGGACTGCCCTTCCACAGCACTCAACCAAGCCAGACCATCACAACAGGCGCTTCAGACCTCGGTTGGGGGCACACATGCTGGACAAGTGCATACAAGGCTTATGGACTCAAGACCAGCTGCACCTACACATAAATCAAAAGGAAATGCTGGCAGTAAAACTGGCAATTCAGGCATTCAGACCATTTCTTGACAGGGTCAACTGCTGATAAGGACGGACAACACCACAGTTATGTGGTACATCAACAAACAGGGAGGCACACATTCATACCCTCTATGCCGGATGGCAATGGACCTCTGGAATGTGGCTGAGCTTCAACATTCAGTTACAAGCAATTTTGTGCCAGGAA
The DNA here is from genome assembly GCF_019279795.1 of Protopterus annectens. Lineage (NCBI taxonomy): Eukaryota > Metazoa > Chordata > Ceratodontiformes > Protopteridae > Protopterus > Protopterus annectens. Next base: position 1,642,122,064 of record NC_056744.1, on the reverse strand, counting down.
AAGAAAATATACTAGCAGACATCCTAAGCAGAACTACCACGGATGCCCACGAATGGATGCTGCATCCGGACATCTTCAAAACCATTACAAGGAAATGGGGACTACCGGAAATAGACTTATTTGCATCCCCACACAATCACCAACTGAAAAAATTCTGCACAAGGACGTACCACCCACTTGCTTGGAAAGTGGACTCCCTATCTTTCAGTTGGAAAAACCTGACAGCATATGCATTCCCACCTCTTCCTTTGATGCACAAGGTGCTATTGAAGATCAAAGAAGACCATCCAAGGACCATCCTGATAGCTCCAGACTGGCCAAGGCAACATTGGTACCCATTACTGAGGAGTATGTCTCGGGAACAAATATGGCCTCTGCCCCTAGTTCCCTTGCTGTTAACACAGAACAACTTCAAAACCCTGCATCCAAACCTGAAAACACTGCAGCTGGCTGCCTGGAACATTGCATAAGACCAAATAACCCAGATTTATCTCAAAGGGTTAAAGACATTATCTTGGAGGCTCGCAGACCCTCAACAAGAAAAAATTATTCAGCAAAATGGAAAAGATATCTCATTTGAAGTACAGCAAAAGGAGAGAATGTGTCACTGGTTAACATAGCTAACATCCTGGAATACTTGGCAGAGCTCTTCCACAATGGCCTGTCCTATTCTTCCATTAAGATTCATGCATCAGCCATTTCAGCAGAATACAACTTGGATCCTCCAGTCTTCTCACATCCTCTGCTCAGGCAGTTTCTGAGAGGAATTAAAAATGTAAAACCACCTAGGAAGCCACCATTGCCAGCATGGGACTTGAACTTTGTGCTAGAAAAGTTGACACTACCTCCTTTCGAACCAGCAGCAACAGCAGAATTACAATACTTATCATGGAAAACTGCTTTCCTGCTTGCAATCACTTCAGCAAGAAGGGTATCTGAGCTACAGGCATTAATGGCAGTACAGCCCTTCCTGATCTTCCATCAAGATAGAGTGTCCATGAGAACTAATCCTACTTTTATGCCAAAGGTGGTCTCCAGGGTATCTTTAAATCAAGCTATCCACCTACCTACATTCTTCCCCAACCCACAGAACAGCGGAGAAAGACTGTTGCATACCTTGGATGTACATAGAGAATTACGTTACTACCTGGACAGGACCAAGAGCAACAGAAAAACTGACCAGCTACTGGTAGCATATGCAACAGGAATGGAAGGAAAAGCAATTTCAAAACAGACAATCTCTAAGTGGATAGGAAATTGCATTAGATTTTGTTACTCCTACCATGGGAAGAAAACTCCAGAAAACATCAGGCCTCACTCTACAAGGGCTACAGCCACTACCACAGCTTTTTTTACGAGGAGTGGCTACCAAAGACATTTTAGAGGCTGCTACTTGGAGCTCCGTGCATACATTTTCCAAGCATTATAATTTACCTTTATACTCCAGATCCCGAGCAGGTTTTGCCACTGCTGTTTTGCAAGGGATCTTAACTACACCATAATCTATTTCTCCTCCTCCCCCAGTTTGGCTATGGTATTCTACCCATTTGTAAGGACTGCAGATGCATCCTTGAAGGACATAGTACAGTTTTGTACCTACCATAAATGTAGATGTCTGATAGGCATGCATCTGCAGTCAGGATTACCCACCCTCCTTCCCCTCTGTGGTACTCCTAGGGTATTTGCCCATCTTGTAGCTAGCTGGGGGAATCTATTATGGTGTATTTGTTTGTATATATGTACATACATGCTTATTTTTTGTTTGCTCTCTACTATTTAGAACCATTTGCATTTATCCAAATTTAGCCTTCCAAGAGGGCACCTGGCATCTGGGGCAAGAAACACTGAGGAAAATGGCGTCGGCTGATGCCTTTATACCCGAAGAACTGCAGCTATGACGTCGGGTGAAGTGCGACGCCAGCCGAGGCCAGACCCAGACTTTGGAATCCGGCCGACCGAAGGGCTGCCTGACGACAGGACAACCCATTTGTAAGGACTGCAGATGCATGCCTATCGGACATCTACATTTATGGTAGGTACAAAACTGTACTTTTTGTCTTGTCAGGATGGTTACCAATAACATTGGCATTTCCATTTCTGGCAACTGGAAAACATTTGTTGGGAGTTAGCATAATGGTTAAGGTGTTTACCTGACAGACACTTGGTATAGTGTTTGATTCTCGCCTTTAGAACTATGGCAAAGCTCCTAAAAACCCTCTGGGTCATAAGTCTAGTAATCACCTATTTAGTGAGGGTTGGGGGTTGGCATAATGGTTAAGGTGTTTACCTTACAGACACAAGGTACAGGATTTGATCCTTTCTCTTAGGAAGTATGGTTAGGCTTAAACAGGCCCTATGGTCATTAGTCTAGTAATTACCTATGAACCTATGAAGCAGTACTGGCACTAAAGTGACCTGAAGAGGTGCCATCTAGACTTTCTTTGCCAATAGGAAGTAGAGGTCAGACTGATAATTGTTGAGATATTCTGTTAAGTGGTTAGTTTATTTGTTTATTTAAAGTATTATCCAGCCAGTATGGACTATACCACAGTGTACTGTACTGTACAGTACAGCACTATACTGTACTTCACTGTGCTGTACTATACTGTACTGTACTGTACTGTATTTAATGAAACTTTGTTTTTGTCCCATAGCCCAGGAGACCAGAGTGGAGAATTACCTGCAGTACCAGGGGAGGTTGGCCTGCCTTTCTGCAGGGGAGAGCACACCTGTTTCATATGGCACAGTTTGAAGTTTTAGCTCTCACATTCTCAGTCTAATTATTCGACACACACTCATAGTGTATTTAAACTTCTTAGGCAGCTTGTGAGGCATATGTTATCACCTTTAGGTTATTGTGTATAGCCAGTCATCTGATTAAGTCAGATAGCCCCCCCCCCATTCATTCTTTAGCAGTATATGTGATAGATAGTTGTTGGAAGTTTGCTGTAACAGTGTTGCTACAGTAGCTCAACAGGCAACAGATTCACCTCTTATGAAGCATGATAGGAAGGCTGTGGGATGTATTCCCACAACAGGTGTTTTCACTCTATCTGCCTTATACACACTATGATTCAGCAGCAGAGGGGAGGGACATCAAGTCTGCTGTGGTCTGCATAAGACTTAAGTGAGAACCTATCTGACTGACTTTGGGGTAGCTGCCTGTAAAGAACAGAACAACGTCTGTAGTACATAGTGGAAGACATGCATACATGTTCTCGTGAAGACATATTACTCTGTGTAATCCTAGATACAACACACAACTTCACAGGCAGTGCAGTTAGTATACAGTTACGCATACAACATATTCAGCATACAGTGGTTGCACATGTCAGTTTATATATGTCTCCATTTGTAATAGACCCCTGCTATTGTCACTATATTTTTTTTCATGAGACTATTGTAGTTGTACTTGAACTAACATGTATTTATTAATATGTAGCATTTCATTGTATGTTTGCAATTCTCTCCCATACCATATTTGATGCTATCCTTTCTATTGTTTTTAGTTGTTTTTATCCATTTATTTTCCATTTTTGTACAGCAACATTGACAGCAGTGCCTGTGGTACTGCGATGGACCACTAGTCCCCTGATGATCAATGTCACCTACATCATTGAGATCACAGGCTTTCAGGGCCTCCTTCACAGAGGTACTTGTGGAGGAGGCAGATAGGCCCTCTGCTTCACCAGTCAGGGGAGCTGTCATTCCCACCAGTGGCTTGGTCCAGGAGTGAGGATCCCTTTACCCAAGTGAGGCAAATTGCTGAGGTGAGATGGGAGCTGGTGGACCAGCGTCTAGATGCCTTTATTGGCCTCCTGGAATGACTAATCATCTGGCTTGTAGAGTCACGTCCCTGTTTCCACTGGTCACCCCATTAGACACATGACCCAGTGGTAAGCATGCCCATGAGGGAGGTCTAGACTCCCACTGGGTCTGACATGGGCAGGCTGATACTCGTGGTCATACCCACCCTGTCCTTCATCCTGGTTTTACCCTCCATTTTGTGTGTGTATGCCCTCCCTTACGTCTTGTCCAGTCCTCCCTATCATCATTGTCTTTTCTCTGTCTGATGCCTCCTAATCCAACATGCTTCCTCTCCCTCAGTGTATCAACATCACCACTGTCAGTCTTGTCTGTCTCCTGTTTGTTTGTGTGTCCCTCCTAGATATCCTAACTCTCTTACCATTCCTTCAGCTTTGAGCTTTACTTATCTCTATCCCCACCTTACCTTCTTGCTATACAGAATATGCACATCCACCCCCCCCCAAAAAAATTACCCTTCCTTTCCCCTCTGTCCTGTACATTCCTTAGTAGTTCTCCTTAGGTGTACCTATCTGCTTGATTGCTTACTTCCTTCTTTTTCATAATTGTCCTTTACTCACATTTCCTCTCCTTAATATGGTCAAAAAGTAGATAAAATACTGCATTGAGCCCTTTAAGGCTGCAAACTAATTTTCCCATATTGACGCTGTCGTATGCATGTGAAAGCATTGACTCGAACTAAGGTGTGTACACATACCATAGTCCAAGAACTTCTCATCGGATTCCTTAGCCACTGGGGAATATGTGTTCTCACCCCAGACCCTGCGGTAGCCATGTAGAGTTTTTTTTTAATTTGCTTCTGTGTTCTCATAGCTATTTCACTATAATAATTGTGTATGAACCTAGGGCTATGTAGCACCAGATAGGTAAACAGCAGCTGACACGGCATGATCGTGGCTGCCATGTTTCTGAATCCCAGAGTATTGTGTGCCAAATTTTAATATTGTTAACTTTAAATTATTATATATGTTTGGCCATCCAGCCCATGTTGTCAGTATCTTTGTATGCCATATTTAACTGTATCATGGGTAGTGTGTAAAGTCTCGAAGACTACCTGACTTGGAGTACAGAGCAAAGCTTTTTTTTTTCTTTTTACATTTTTCTTTTCTCCAAGTCTATGTATCCTTGGAGATGGGATGTATAGAGATCAGATGTATGGCCGCAGTGCTTCATAATTTTCTGGATGCTTCCTACCTGCAAATAAAGATGCTGTAATGATGCACAGTATTATGTGTTTAGTTATTTTAAGATGGCATTGTTGCAAGGTTTAGATGATTTATTACAAAATTATGCATTGTGACTTAGAGAGGCATAACATTTACTATAGATGAAAAAATCTGCTTAACTGTTCAATCAAATAAAAAAAAAACTCAAGATGGTATTTGTTTATGTAGGTGTGACAAGGATGAGAAAACATCACATACCCCTTAAATATATTTTTAGAACCAGCAAACTACAACTAGGAATAAGTGAAAAAAAGTGTTACAGCAGCAACTAATGGAAAGTTGTGCCTGTCTCCATGGCACAGAGGGATGGATGCAGCCCTGACAGTGACCCAGATGACTTGGATTTGAGTAGCATCACAGCACTGGAGGAACCAGGCAGAGACAGAGAGAGGGGCATGACCCATTCGGCAGTAGGTAGGGTTGTCTGCATTCTGAGGCATACACAGTAAATGTTATTTCCCTGGTGGAGACTTGAGAATCCACCTCTCGTGCTTCAGGGTTTGAGCAGGGATGAAAGAAGGACACATCTGCTGTGCAACTAAATGAAACGTACTTCTCTGCACATCTCCTTCCCCCATGCTAAGGGGCATGTGTGTGGAGATGTATGCAAAAACAGAAAAACACAAACTGCACCGATGGTTGCCTTAGTCATACCCCCCCGATATCAGAAAGATGCATTGTCAGTGTGACATAGGGAAAATACTGCCAGCTCAGCTATATGGAATTTTGTAAATAATTCTATGTCATTTGTGAATATTGATATGATTTATACAGAACTGTATGTTATGTACTGAGCTTTAAGAATGTAACCACAGCACACCCTGCTGGAACATAGAAGATTAACCTGAAAAACTTAAGAATAGTTGAGGTTAAGTTACTTTATAGCTGGGCCATAAACAAGAGATGTTATCTGTCAATTTCAATGCAGAAGCCGACACAATGTCTAGAGCTAGAAGTTTTTCTATCGTCTTGAAAGAAAAGTAATTACTGGGGTTAAAATGTAAATTGTTTTATTGCTTTATGAATTCTTAGCAGCTACACAGTTCTGAGCAAACATCTGAGAGATATGTATTTCTCACACAGGGATGTTAAATTCTGTTAAGTTTCTGTTTAGCCTGGGAACTGAAGTCAGGTAACAAAGACTGATGTCATCCAAGCTAACCCAGCAGTAATTTTTCATATTAATTTAAGAACTCTCTCAGAAAGAGACTCTGGGCTTTTTGTATTTTGTCTTGGACCTAGCAAGAACATCCACTTAGTACTACATCTGCACTTGCTGTAAGTAAGATTCAGGGCACAGTATCTCTTTTAGATATAGATAGGAATAGAGTAGAGGTTAGTTTAAATGTCTTCTGTATTTATTTGAGACTGTCCTGCAATGTTGTTTTAAAATATTTCCCGTGATTTTGAACTCTGAAGTAACTGTGATGGATTTACTGAGTATTGTCTTGTTCTTTTATTATTTATTATTAAATTTATTTAAACCTACCTTTGTAGCTAATATCTGTGAGACATATTTAAGCTCTTAGAGTGCTTGCATATGTATTTGGTGACACTATACAGGCCAATAAAGGACAGAACCCATAAAGTTAAAATCGCTGGAGCAATGTCAGACTCAAAGCCAGTCACAAGTGGTGTCCCACAGGGATCTGTCCTGGGACCCCTCTTGTTCGGCATTTATTTCTCAGATGTTAAAGCAAACATGGGAGGGCTGTGGCTGACAAAGTTTGCAGATGACTGCAAACTAGGCGCCATAGTCGATACACCAGCAGACACACACATCCTACAAAAAGGCCTCACAGAAACGGACAACTGGTGCCGGAGTCACGGCCTTAAACTAAATGCCAAAAAATGTATAGTCATCCCCTTTGGGAAAAACAAAGTACCCACAAATTATCACACAGACAGCAACCCACTGAGTACTGAAAAAGTAATCAGAGACCTAGGGACCCAAGTCGACAGCGACCTCTCTTTTGATACCCACGTTGCCAAAGTGGTTAGAAAAACATTCTACCTTGCACAACTCATCATGAAGGGATTCACATCCAGATCCAAGGATGTCATTGTACCCCTATATTCCTCCCTCATCAGACCCATGATTGAGTACAATGCCCCATTTGGTATGTACCTCACCCGGCATTTGCAACAGCTGGAGAGACCACAAAAGTACCTCACCAAGAGGATCAAGGGTCTCCAACATATGTCTTATTCTGCCAGACTAAAGAAACTTCAGCTCTATTCAGTATCATACCGCCTGCTCAGAGGTGATCTCTGCCTGACGTACAAGGCCATGTCCAATCAGGATCTGATGGACATGCTCCACCTCAAAAAAATCCAAGTCCATCAGGACCACAAGAGCTAAAGACTTAAACCTCGGCACAAGTATGAATAGGACATGCTGGAGGGATAGATTCATAACCCAGAGGCTTCCCATGCTTTGGAACAAGATCCCAGTTCGTATTAGGCAGAGCCCCTCACTGACTCTCTTCAAGAGAAATTTATTGAATATGGAATCTAAATTTATTATTAATTATGGTGCTCTATTTCCTAATGGTATGAATTTAGAAATATAATAATTATTATTATAAAAACATTATTTATTGTATTTTGTATGTATTTCTTTAAAATATAATATATGTAATTGATTGATTGTTTAATTGATGATTGACTAAGTAAGGTGTGTATTTATACTGGTTTATGTAAAACAATGTTATTCCATGTGAAGGCGAAGGCCGAGGTACCAGAATTCAGTAAAGAACATTTTCAAGCCAGTTTTGCTGCTTCATTCGTTTTGTTGGAACTTCGATTTGGATACTTTGTGATCCAGAAGTGTTTTTTCTTGATTCAGTATGAGTGTCAATGGAGCAGCCAGAGCACCTGGGACAGTGCATAAAACTACAACCAGTTTGGATTTCTCATCGGTTTGGAAGGATAGAGAGAGTAAGTTAGCTTCTTCGGATCCGTGATTTCAACACTCA